>NC_142997.1:3348333-3651363 GCF_061535395.1 Colias eurytheme | reverse complement strand
GCTTTCAATAAATTATTATTATGTTGTGTGCAAATAACTGTATTACAATACAGTAAATCGCTTTTAAAATCCGTTAATAAGTCTTTAATTTCTAAATGTTTAATAGGTAGGTACTCGGTAAAATCGAACACAAGAATATACTATGTAAATTGTACATTACACAGTATTTCTTCGAGTACAAATTACGCAACATTAAAAAGTCTATAAATATTTTTGTACCAACCAGTGCCTGATATCGGATTAAAAAGTTTTAAATCTCGGTCTATGTATCCACGTCGATAATATCATTAATGGTAACCGCTGAATCTAGGCACGGCTGACATTAGCGTGTTTTGTGTGACTTAACCTGATAACCCTAAATATATGGATAACGAACTGAATACATAAAGAAAATCACATTATTGTTTTCTAGAACTGTATTTAGTAGGTTCAATTGTTATAGAGTAGCCCGGGCTGCCCGGGATAAAAATATAAATAAAAAATAATGGGTATGTGTAATGTGACTGAAAAATTAAGCTTTCTGCTGGTGAAAGAATTTTAGAAATCGATTCAGTAGTTTTTTGTGAAAACATTACAAACTTACATACAAAAACACAAATGTTTCTTCTTTAATTAATTATTAGATACCTACCACTACTTGTATTAAAAGGTGCAATTTTCGATTGATTGCTTCATTAGATTACTTTTGATAAAATTGTATCCGTTCTTTTTCCTGTAAGCGAAATATAATTACATTACCCGCCAAATTACATTCCGTTTGATTATAGCCGATAGCTTTAATATCTATTTACCGTTAAAAAATTGTCATCAAACTGAAAACGGTACCAACTCACGGCCAGTTATGGCTTTCATAATCTCGGTGCTAATATTTATGTAAAGTTGGTATTACCGTTAATACTTCTTAGTTCATACCACGATCATGGCGGTCTCAATTGATCGCATAATTAGACTTTCATTTGCATCTTAACATCTCACAGTTGTTGCGTGTGAATGAATATTTACGTATAATGTTGGTAATTAGGTTTTTTACTGAATACATATGTATTAGCTGTGATTCAGGTTGCATATGCATTGATTGTTTTTTATCATTGTTTAGTTAAGTATGTTGTCAGTGGTGAAATTAAAGCAGGTTCTCTAATGAGGTCAATTGCTCAATATCCATACAACATGTGACCTCATTATTATCTAAGTTAATTATAATCGCGAAAGTTTGTGCGGATGAATTGATTCTACTTCTGGATTAAATTTCAAACAGATATAGACCATACGATGGTATGTTTTGGTATAAATTAAAGTTTAACTATGTACATAATATAGTGTTGTCTGTTTTAAATAAATACCTACTTACCAAGTTTCTTACTCAAACTCGAACTTACAGAATATATTTTACTAGACACCATATTATTAGCGTTATCCTCGGATATGGTACCTAGTTTAAACAGTATGTATTATTTTACATTTTACTATTCTATTATTCTAGTCTATTATGCTCTATTCTAAAAGGGCAACGTCACTCACTGATTATAAAAGTGAGTCGATAGGGAACGAGAGTGCCGACCCCCTAAAGCTTTTTTCATTATGTTCGACTTCCTGCAGTTATTTTCTTCCATATTACCTACACAAAATTGATTGCTGTAAAAGCGGAGCAAAATTAAGAAAGTTGTCAAATAACTGATGAGTAAATTATTATTTGTTAATGAATATAGATTTAATATATAAGTATTTGATTTAGGCAAGTACTATTCGTTCAATAAAATACTAACGATTTCACGTAGTTATCATAAATAGGCTGAATTTGTTCAATATCATATTAAGTAGATAGGTAGTTGACTTGCAAATAGCTTGTCACAATGATATGCAGTTTAGCGACCTTATTACTTGATTATTGCGTTAGCCATTTTTTATAATTTATTTATTTATTTATTTATTTATTTATTTATTCAAAAAACACACACTAACATTACAGTTTCCCAATACGATAGTGGTTTTACATTTAATTGGTTACATTGAAATTATAAATATTTAACATACAAATAAAGACATTATCACTTTTTATAGCATATTACAAATAAAGCTACTCGCGTGAATTCATCCCAAGTGCAACAAAATATATCCGTTTTAATTGCTATTTCATTGAGTGAACGAAGTGCACGCGTCATAGGTGCCTGACCTAGCAAGTTGGTGCGAGCGGACGGCACCAGCAGCAGCGGAGGCCGGCGCCGGCGTCCCACATATCCATCTGGTACATACAAATACATTTTACCCAGAATATCCGCGTTATGTATCTTACCTCTAAAAATCCTGAACAGGTACGAGATTAACGCCAGGTCCCTTCTAACCCTCAGCTCGTTATATCCCACCATGCCCAAAACGAATAAAGTCGGATACATAAGCGGATAGAAAGGATAAACCCCGTATAATCTCATGTAAAGGAAACGAGTGAATTTATTTTGTATGCGCTCTAGCATAAGATTATATTTAATTTCATGCGGGCCCCAAATAAAGGAATTATATTCCAACTGGCTTCTTACTAGAGTATTGTATAAATTAATAATAGCTCTAATATTCGAAAAATTTCGAGACATCCGCAATATAAACCCTAAGTTCTTAAAAGCTTTCTTACAAATATTAGTTATATGCTTACTATAACTCAAGTCAGCACTGAGATTAACGCCAAGATCTTTAACTTCAGTTACCCTCGAAATCCGTGCCCCGTCAACGTGGTAATTATATTTTGTTTGGTTTTGAGTACTTTTAGAGAAAGTAATTATCATGCATTTTGCGGTGTTGAACTGTAATAAATTATTTTTACTCCAGTCTACAACTCTATCAATATCGCTCTGTAGTTTCTCACAATCACTTATATCTTTTATTACCATTGATAGTTTAAGATCATCAGCGAAAAGCAAGCACTTTGCATAATGAACTACCTTTGGAAGATCATTTATCATCAAAATAAACTCCAAGGGGCCCAAATTGCTGCCCTGAACTACACCAGATCTGGTAAAATACGGTTTTGATGTATGTCCAGCATAATTTACGTATTGCTGCCTATCCGTCATATAATTAGCCATAAAGTTTAACAGATGCGGAGTGAATCCAAATTCTGCTAACTTTTTTATCAGCACATCATTGTCGACCAGGTCGAATGCTTTTTTGAAGTCAAAGTAGGCCGCATCAACTTGTCCGCCACCGTCGACTACGGGTATAATATCCGCCATATAGCTTAATAGATTGCTAGCAGTGTTACGTTGGGGTCTAAAGCCATGTTGAGCGTCTGACAAGTGAGATCGCACCTGTGTAAATATGCTTTTTTGCACCACAGACTCGAAAACCTTCGCTGGCGAGGGCAATATTGCAACAGGCCTATACTCATCCACACTGTTACCACGTCCCCCTTTGGGCACTGGAACGACGCGACTTATCTTCCAACAGTTTGGTAAAACAGCTGTTTTAAGGCATAAGTTGTATATATGGAGAAGGGGTTTTGCCAACACCAGGCGGCAGTCCTTCAATATATATGGCGGTATCTGGTCTGGACCTGAAGATGTCTTTGGCTTAAGTTGACTTAGCGCCTGCAGCACTTCACAAAGCTGTAATTCCCCAATGTGCACTCTTACTGCTCCGTTTAAACAATTTGCTTGTGTTATCGCTAAGTTTACATCTAACTTTGGTTTTTGCTGAATATAAACCGACCTAAAATATTCAGAAAATGCATTCACGCTCTGCTGTGCTGTCATTACCTTGCCATCGGCGTCAACCATAGGTTTAGATTTTTTAATTACCCGACTATTGTTAATAAACTTCCAAAAGGATTTAGGATCTTCTATTAAATTCGCTTCAACTCGCCGACGATAACTGTTTAACGCCATTTCAATCGAACATTTTACCTTAGATCTATACCTACTGAATATTTCATAATCTTTTTGCGATTTACTAGCCTTAAAACGTTTATGATGCGCTGCTTTAATTTTAATGTCTCGAATTATTTCTTTTGTGTACCACTCAGGATAAATGTATTTCGAACATACTTTATTTTTCTTCTTTAAGGCGAAATACAATCATGCTTGTGCACCTTTTGGGCTACGCCCCCTGGGTGGAGCATAAGAGCGCGCGGGACGCTTCACAAAAATCCCCTCGCCACGCCACACAACTGAATAGATGACGGAAACATACGGAACTAACGGAGGTTCAATGAACTTTACTTATATTCTTATATTCGCGCGGTTAAAGCTGAGTAAAGCGATCCGGCAACGTCTTTTCGTTGCCGGGCCCATCGAACTAGAAAAATCGACCTTTGTTCCTTTGCACGAAGGTCGATCTTTAATTGGTACAAATCTGGTTACAAAAAGTGAGCTTGTGACTAAATTATTTTATGATGTAATTATTTTTTATTGTTAGAATTGTCGCTACCTACGTTATAACTATATACTACGTTATACTAGCTTATTTGCAAATCTTTGTAAACAAATTTTATAGTTTTTCGACATGGGGACTTTACGTACAATATGATAATAAAAATACATAATAGAATAATGCTATTTACGTTTGTTTTTTTACATTATTATCGGTTTTAAAAGATTTAAAAAAACGGGTTTTTGTTTTTATATCATATTTATTGAAAAAAAAAACAATAATAGACAAAAACATATTATTTAAGTACAATTTTGATTATTTTTGAATAAATATATCCGACATTATTTATATCCGATATTTTCGAATGCTGGTTTTGTTACCATTTTATTGTTTCAATGTTTATCTTCTTGATACGACTTCTTCTCCTTGTTCCGTAAATAAATATGTCTCTTGCCCGTTACTTTGAGCTATCCTTGTACATTGAGGTGCTGAAACAACCATAATAAGTTATAATAGGAGAAAAATTAATTGATAATACCTCTTATTAAAAAGATACTGTCATCAAAACTAGAAAAAATTGCACAGCTGTGTACGTTCCTTTGTCGCTTTATTATCCTAGCCCGCAATAAACTCGATTGTCGGCGTCATACATACCTAGCAAACTTTCTGAGAAAATCGTTCTTTTGTTTGCAAAATTTTACGGTTGACCGCAATTATTATAACAAGTGCTTTCATAAAAATTAGTAAAAAATTTCGCAGCTGTGTCTGTTCGTTTATCGCTCTATTGTCCTAGCTCCGTAGCTCGTAAAAAAGTCGATTGTCGGCATCATAGTTACATAACTACAAATTTTTCAAATATTTTTTATATAAAATTTATAAGTAATTATGCTTATGCATAATATGCAAATAGTATTCATAAAAACAAATTAAAAAACTACTCATACATACATTCATTCGAATTGATATATGTATAAATAAATATCCTTTATCTAGTCCTGTCTAGATCTAATCCTTGTCTTGGGATTGCTCACATGTGTATAGAATTGTTAGTAGATCAGCAATAAGCCTAAAATAGCATGATATCTAATAAGTAAAAAAATTACAATTACCGGTGCAGTGAAAGACCTCAGACAATAGTTATATGTAATACAATAAAAAAAAAAAAAAAAGTTATACGCAATAGGGTTGAAATAAAAATTGTTTCTGATCTCACTGGTAATTACCTACCCGTCAGTGATAACTTACACTAGTCTGAAATATTCCACTATCTTCAATCTTATGACTTATAAATAAATGACATAAGAATAAACTTACACAAAAAAAGTACTATGTGAAACTGTTTGAAGATCCACATCAGTTTCTGGTAATCATGGTTGGTCTAAAAGACCAACGTGTCTTTATTGCGTCCCGGCTTGCAAGCTGCACATCGGATTTTTCGTGGTCGCGCTTCGCTATTAGAAATAAACATACATACACAAATCAGTAGTATATTTATTGGAAAATGAAATCTCAAAAAAACAACTCAAACATTACCTATTTATACCAATAATAAAATTATAAATAAAAATAAAGACAAAGTGCATAAAATTATAAAATCTTGATTTGTGCGTTGCTAAATTCAAACTTTGTAAACATATATGTACTAGTACAAAAATCATAAATAGGTACCTAGTAATCAAATTATAGGAAGATGAAATCTCAAAATATGACTAAAATAATATTACTTATTACAAATAAGATAACTATCAAATTTTCATTTATGCATTTCTCAATTTAGACTTGTAAACATATACCTAGTAATCAAAATATTGGAAGTTGAAATCTTTGGACTTGTAGCGACCGAAAGACATAATAAATATAAATAAGCATGATAAACATTAAACTTACCTATTTAGGTTCAATAACTGTAGTTTCTTCATCTGCCTTCGCAACATTTTCTTCCTAATGTTCTCACCATCAATGTTTTGGCCACCAAAATTCACCATGTTTATGAAAAACTTTAGTAACACTAACACTAAATCACGTATGCGAGTAGACAACGGCACCGCGCGAAAAAGTTGTACAGGACTGCTCTCTAAGACGCGTTGGCGTCGACTAACAGGAGGCGGAACGGCGGAAGCGACCGGCCTGCGCGCAATTTTTTGCTCATAGTTTATAAATATATTTTTTTTAAATTACTGATGTATTAATTGAAAAATCAATTCCCGCACGTCCCTCAAGAATTGAATGGAAGTGGATGTGGATAAAGTTTCATTGATATTACTTTACTATTGTCCAAATGAAATTGATTCTCCGTTTAATTTTTGGGCAACTTCACAACGTTTTTCTATCGAGGCAAATTTTGTCAATCGTGTTTCGGTTCCCAAACGCCACTAAACAAACTCTTCAATTAAATAAATCGATAAATAAAAAAAATCAAATTCAAAGTTTTTGAAGAAAAAAATTAATTCTCCGTGCGCTCGAAACGTCTGTTTTGGGTCTCATTTCGCCTTAACGGCACACAGGAATCGAAAATTGAATTTAAAACATTATAGAAATACTTCAAACTCATATCTAATCCTAAGTTATAAAAATCCGTCCAATCTACTTGTGCTATTTTAGAATAAAGTAAAACAAAATCGGCTTTGTTAAAATTCCACTCTAAGGAAGTAGTCGTACTCACATCTGCGTCTGAGTAAGGAGCGGCAGCGGGCGGGCCGCGCGGCCACACCGACACCAGCAGCGGCGGGTGGTACGCGTCCACCGGCACCAGCGGCTCGGACGCTTCACACACACTTACCAAACTTCCTTCACTCAATGCACTCAACACTAAATCCTGTCGGTTGTTGATATTACTTACTTTGTTGCACTGGGTGAATCCACAATAACTAAAAAAGTACTCGTAATAATTTAATATATTTAATGAACATGAATATAAATTGAAATCTCCTGTCACTAATAAATCACTGTATTTATTATAATACCCTTCTATAGTTTTAAATAACAACATATATTCGCACTCATTACTATTTGGCGGAATGTAAACTACGCAAACCGTGAATAAATATCTTTTTTTCAAGTACACTGTAGCACAAACAAGTTCGAATGCGCGAGCGGCGATGTTTATGTCACACGGCACGGGTACACTCCGCAGCTCGAAGCGCGGTGCGGCCACAAGACACGCTCCGCCCTGCTTGCGGCCGTCCATGCGATCGCAACGTATTATACTGTAACCGGGAGGAACTAATTCCGCGTCTGATATTGACTCGTTGCAGCCAGTTTCTGTTATAGCGAACAAATCCACTAAAATCGAAGATACGCTAATGTAGAAATCTTGTAACTTCGTTCGGAGGCCTCTTACATTTTGGTATAGTATTTCGAAAGGTTTACTTCCGCATTGTTTCTTAATTTGGTGTTCTCCGAAGCTATACCCACTTACAAAATTCGATTGTAGCGTACAAATACTTTTTAATTTAGGGGTTTTGTGTCGTTTTTCGGTTGCGAAATCCACTACGCCAAGGCTTAATGTGTACATCCTCCGCCCAATGAATAGGCGACATATAAGTATCCAAATTTTTTGTGGGAACAGTTAACTTAAAAGATGCATAGTCACCACGCGAATTCAATTGTTCTACCAAACATTTATCATTTGGGCAAATACATAACAAATGTTCAATAATTTGTTCGACTGTAGTTCCTTTTTTTAAATAATATACATGTAAGTAACTTTTACGTTCGGACGCCTCCAATAACGTCGAACCGGGCGCGGCCGTACCACGAGCTACATTTCTCGCCTCACGTCTAACTCGACGCCGCCTCACGTCGACCCATTCCATGTTAGCCCCGTAACCGTTCCGGTCGTTCGAACCATCCGCGTCCTCGAAGTTGTCTTGCGAGTTCTGCGTGACTTGCGTAGAACACGTAGTAGGGACGATCTCGCCGTCAATGCCGCTCGGTGGGGACGGAGATGCGAGCGGTAACATCTTCTTTCCTGCTCGCACCTTGGGCTTCGCGACGTTGATAGTCGTAAGCGCACGAAGACGAGCATTGCGAAGCGGCCGCTGCTTAGAGTTACCCTCTTCATCATCACACTTTTTGCTTGGCGAACTCAAATCTACCGCCGGATCGGTCATTTCTTTATTTTCAACAAATTTTTTTATGATCAAATTCTGTTCTAGAATGAGCGTTTCTAGAGAAGTTACTTTGTCTTGCAGATGTAACACAGTCTTATTTAACTCACGAATAACATTTTCCAAAGTTTTGTACGACATATTCACAGATTTTATTTTATAACGTAACAGCTGTGCGAATGCGTTTAACCCTTGCAAGCGCGCGGGGACGACCATAAGTACATATATATGGTGTTTTAGAAAATTCTCAGGTATTAACTGTGAATTGCTTCTTTTTTTTGGCATAAAATTATAACGCTGAAAAGCCATGAGTGGAAAATTATATAGTTTTGTCTCATCTAGCAAAAAAATATTTCGTTATTTTTTTTCGTGTCTTTTAAATAAGTACTTTATTATATTTATACTATGATTATACCTATTGTCGTTTCAGTAAAAGTAATTATTTGGTGAATGCAATAAATTAAATAAATAGAAGGAAGTGTAGTTTCACAAGTTATTAGTGTAAATTGGTCAAACATAATAAAATCACCGAGTTCCTTAAGCAATTTAGTTATTGAAACTTTATAGCTTAATTTTATCATTATTCCATTGACTGTGGTTAAAGTAACGGCTTATCCAGAAAGCAAATATGCATGAGTCATAAATAGATACATCAAGATAGTTAGGAGACGATATTATACCGTATCGGTATGACTGAAAACATACATACGTAATAAGCGCCTCAATATTTATCACACATTATCGTCATGCTGAAATTATTGTAGATACTTAGTACATTAGAAAATACACTCTAAAAAATAAAGCACAGCTCTGTAGAGACCAATCAATTTTTTCTGATATTCCTACTAAATCATCTATTCCCAAATTATGCTTGGTTGTGCTATGTAATTCCAAGTTTCATATTTAAAGCGTATCCTTATTCTTACGTACTTTTCGTATGTATATAATTATGTAGGTACATCCAGTCATAGCATCTAATGAGTTGCTTCTTAAAAATTTGTTAGAAATGTTTCCTTTGGCTCGCATATTTTTTTGAAACTACGTTATATGAATAAATATAATAGTATCGTGATAATATGATGCAGAAATAAGATCTTCATTGTCTTTCGTTTACATACGAAAGAATACTCTTTATACTTCCCGCTTCTACTTTATCGGTTCTTATCAGTATCTTATTGTTATTTACGAACAAATTCTAATTAGCGTTATCCATAGAAGTTACTTTCTTTCCTTATAAGTATTTCCTTATCATCAGTTTTTGCTTTTGCATAGCTGTTCTTCACATATGCAGGAAGCTTTACGCAAGCCACTTTCTCAATGCCTCATAATTTCCCTAAGCAATAGTAGGCAAGGTAGACACATCATGTAAGGATGCTTCTGATTGCTTTTGACATATTACTGCTGATCTATGATGGAATTTTAGATAGGTATTATAATAGACTGACGTTGTACGATATCAAAAAGTAGGTTAAAGGTATTGGTACCTACCGATCGAAAAATAGATCACCACCCATTTTATTATCATACTTACAATCTTTTCAGTACTAAACCATCTATCATATAATCTTACTCATGTAAGAATAGACCATACTCCGTTAATCTTCACAAGCATTGAACGATTATAGGTCAATATAACAAAAATATTTTGTAGGAATTATAGAACGGATCTTTAGTATGACCAAATTTGGGAGGAATCGAGCTCATTTTCTATCTACATCTTCTACGACCCAGATTCTACGCCTTTTCTTTTTTTCTCATAAAATAGAACTTTCTGGATTTAAATGTTTTTCCACAGGTGTACACGGAGGGCAGTATTCTCCGGGGTACCTCACAGAGCTGGTGCGGGAGATCAGAGACGCGACCAGGATACGGGAGGAAGCAATGTTCGCGCGTCTCCGCTCGCTTGTGCTTGAGAGGAGCGATGTAAGTCAAATTTCAATAAACTTAGAGGAATTTAATGGGCTCTCTTCACAATGGGCAGCGCTGGGTCAGCAGAGGCAATCAGGATAGTTTAGAGGGCCTTAATGTCTGTGATCGGCCGTCATTGCAGATGTTTATTCGTAATGGGCGCAGACGATCATTTGTTGGGCCAACACTGCCATTGTGCTCATTAGAATGATTGGATTTTATTTCATATGCATCCGCTGCGGAAGTATTATTAATGTAGATATTATAAATAGTGTTAATTGAAGTGAAATGCTCTTATTGAAATTCTTGAAAGATTAAATAACCAAATACCTACATAATGTGGCCTTCCGCCTTGGCAAGCAAGTTATGATTGTGTCGTTGCTATGTAATTAATTCTAATTAGAAGTAAAGTATGAAGGTACATATTATGTAAAATTTGAAAGTGTCGCCCAGTTTTAAAATGCGTCCACCATTTATTTTACCTACTCTTTGAAATTCAAACATTTGAAACATTATCATGGTCAAAATTGCATTTAACGATTAAAATAATATTTAACAAAATATCTACTTTCCTTGAAAACGATTTATGTAATTTTACAGTTGTCATAATTTCATCGTACCTTAGCCTTGGCATTTATCATATAACTAGCTTTCCGCCCACGGTGTTCACGTCTGCATTTCAGGTTTTCGCTCAATAGTATTGAAGCATTTCACCTCCTTCGATATTTGTTTTATTAACTCAATCCTTCTCGAAGGTTCCAGCTATCCATGTATTAAAATTCACCTAAATCGATTTGCGGTTCAGATATTATTAAGACAAACACGCACATAGTCACTTTCGCACTTACAATATTGGTATCGATTTCATTCTGATATCATTAACAATACACAATTGTAATTTCATACCAGTGTGTTTATATTTGGTGTTTTTGTGAACGCCAATCGAAAGCCCGAAGGCTAATGCAGTAATCCGATATTCCCGGATTTGAAAGGAAGTAATACGATGATGATGCAAATATTCGTTAATGAAATATGAATAACTAGATTTCCTCCCGCGGCTTCGTTCCCGTTCCTGTGGGATTTCCGTGACAAAGTAGCCTATGTCTTATTCTTTAGCTACCTACATACCAAATTTCATTATAATCGGTTCAATAGTTTTTACGTGAAAGAATAACAAACATCCATCCATCCATCCTCACAAGCTTTCGAATTTATATTTGTAGGATGAATCGAACAAACAGATTGACTTAAGTGGACGAGTAGGTATGCATAGCTATTTGCTAATTTGTTTCTTCATTAGAAAGATCGACCTTCTGTGTACCTTGTTAGGGTATGTATGACATCTTTACAAGTCTTAATAGTAATTATAGAATAGCTTTGTATTGATAAGTTCGTACGTATTGGGTTGTAGTCTTGTAAGTATTTAAGTGTTCCCAAAGCAGCGATATGTTTCTTTTGGCAGATGGCAATATTGATTCAACCAATTTTTGTTTTATTGCAAAAAGAGATGATCTAATTTGGACCAAGAGTGCATCTAGTAAAAATCAATCTCACTCATTATTATAATATTACCTACTACCTACTTAAAATGAGAAATGAAGTGAAAGAAGATTCAGTGAATGCCATCGATTCATCTTTTTTTGGCGAATTATATTTGCCTCAAGAAATCTCTTTCAGTTTTCCCAATTTGTTCCGAGCAAATCGTGTATTATGCTTTTTGTTGAGCTAAACATACAATAGTTTAAATCACTTCGATTTAGCTCAAACATCTACCATAAAAATCTACCAATTTACCATACTCTGAATGCATTGTTTTGTCAATGACGCATTTGTAAAAGTTATTCTTTCGTTCGTGGACTTTGGCGGTGGTCCAAGATATGCCATACTTTGTTTTAGTCTCAAACGAGCAATGAGGAAGAGTGTAGGTATCTAGAACGGAGCTAATCACCTTACTCGCTAAAAGCATTACGTCTGCACAGGTGACAATCTTATAATGATACCTGTACCTACTTACGGCTGCACGGGAATTGGCGCGAAGTGCCGCGCTAGATTAGCTGATCTTTAATAGATTTTTTTTATATTTAAACATGTAGTTATGAGAGGATAGTTATAAAAGTATTAGAATGCGTGAATGTGCACTGATAAGAATGAAATTATCGAATTAGAATGCGAAACAGTTGCGGTCTGATAAGAATTTATTAGTCGATTGTCGAATTATTCAATAACATATAACGGTTGTCTGTTATCTGTTGTTTTAATGAGTTTATTGTATTGATTATGACGAGGAAACCGTTACGTATCCAACGGTAAATAAAAGCTTAAAAACAAGAAAACATATCTCATATATCACTCAAAACACACATTTTAACAAACGAGAATATTATCAATCATTAGACATACTTACAAAGAACATGAATTAATTTGTTAATACAACACTGTTGCAATAATTAGGTATGTACATGTATGATACACGCATTGTATCATTGTCATACTTGCTGCTCGATATAATTACAATGTTCTTTTCATTCGCGAAAAGCATATTATTCAATGAGGATTGAGGAGTGACAAATGAACCATGGTCCATGAGAAAACGTTGCAACCGTGCACAATAGGCCTTACGTTTGACCCAGTATTCAGTAATTAAAGACGAGAAAGCAAAGACTGTGACGGTTTATTTTATTTGCCATAATAATGGCCGTTTTTTATATCACCCATTTTGTCATTTCACTTTTAACTCGCCGTGCAATTTTCAATCGATTTTTAGAACGGTGAAACTGGACTGTGTTAGTTCTAAGTCTAATCATTAATTCATCGTATTTCAAGTTTGTTCCATCGATGACTGTGTGAAATTCGACATACCTAATATCTTCTTTTAATAATGTAGCCATCCCATTATACATTTTTTTGTATATTGTGCATCACCTTTTGTATTTTCTCTATCCTTATAATATGTGATCTAGGAAATGGTAGTTAAAAGTCGACCTTTTTAAACTCAAACTCTAACTCAAACACTTAGACAACTACCCCCTGCGCTCTGCTGCATGTATTGCAATGAAAAATAGATTCAGTAAACCTGCATAATGCTACTGAAATAAACAAACAGCTCATTTTTATCATAATAAGACCACGCAAAAAAAAAATTTGGAATCTAAGACGACCCAAGTAGCCAAATACAAGGCCAAACAATATTAATTACAACAAAAATAATAAAAACGTTTTAAAACGAATAAAAAATATAATCTGTGTGGTTTTGAGAATATTAATACAGCTAAAGTAAAGTGAGTGATAACCTGAACAGAAGCAGAGGTCAGTTATTTCTGAATCGAGAAACTTATTGCCTTTCTTCTCTGGAATTTTTATTCCATAGCGATTTACGCTTACGATTTTTGGCACATAATAACGCTCTTAATTTCATTACGTTATATTTATAGGATAAACGTTTGTACTTGCGATAAAAAACTTCAAATATTTAGCACACGGACTGTGGCCGAGATAATGTTTTATCAAAAGATGAGAATCTTTTCAACCTTGCACGGCTATGTGGGAAGGAAATTTAAACTTGTTTCGCCTACGTTATAGGTATTGACTATATTTGATTTATTTTTATAACCAAGTACCTATTGCATGTGACCCTGTTCAAGTGAATTGGATTGTTGTTTTAAATATTTTTTTTTCACAAAATCACCATTTTACTTATTGAATACAAATATGGTTTACTGCGTGAGTTTCATGAAGATAAGATCTTGTTTGTCTTCATATTATAAAAAAAACCGTACCTTCCTAATGATAGTAAAGCATTATTATGATTTTTTTAACTGAGAATATTTTCGTGATATTAGTCAGTTAAAATTATAAAATAAGTTTTATTTTCTGCTAATGCATATTTCACAAAAAAATTGATGCCGCAGAGATAAATTTTCGTATCACCGAGCTAAGTAATAATCGTGATAAAAAATTACGTGTATCATGATAATGCATGCAATGCATATTATCTTGATTTTGTCATGTATTGTGTTAATGTATTTGTATTGTTTCAGAGCGGAGCGGCGTCTGCGTCAACGGAAACGAAAGTTGCTGAACGAACGCTTGAGGAAATCAAGGTGGGTAAAACAGTTTGATAATAGCGCCATCTGTTGATTTCATTGCGTACTAACACTACTCTATGTTAATGGTTCCAAAGCTAACTGTGCTCTTGTATTGGAACGGTAGTTCTGTACTTGAAAGCTAGATGGCGCTGTATCTAAAGATGTTGTTATATTTTAATTCGAGATCTTTTTCATAGATGGCGCTAATATTTTGTTATTGTTTGATGTTACCTATTTTATTTTATTTTATTTTCAAATTACTGGTATCATTTTTAATACTCCTCAATACCCGTTTATCTAATTGAACAAAATATAGTTTTAATTAGATCGCTGGAAAAATCTACTGTTAGTACTTACCTATAAGTACCTAATAGAATATGTTCAGCTCCACATTTCAGTTTTAGTTTATCAGTGAAACTTTATAGCGTCACTGCAGAACCTACGTACATATCATACACACACGTACATACCCGTCACACTATTCTTCCAACTAAAAAAAACTTAATTTCTCAATTCCCAAAAAACAAAAACCGCCAATACCCACGCACATAGCGCGCTTATAATTTCTCCCATACAACACGTAAAAGTTATTTGCGTAGCGCTGGGTGGTCCGCGGAGTGCTCTCGGAGCGGCTTCACGTCACCTCGCTCTTACACCTTGCGTGTTTGTTTGCGAGCGAAATGCTCGCCGTGAGCGTGACGCGGCAACTTTTTAATTTCATTTTTTATGGATGGCAAGATCGCTAGAAGATGGCTGTGTGCGATTTTGAATTTTGGTGGTGATTTGCCGCTAGACGACATTCCTCATTTCCAAGCTTTTCACGCGAAAACGGCTGGATCTCCGCTAAAATATATATCGGATCCCTATAAAATCTAGTACAAAGATAGGATATAGGACAACACGAGTAAAACCACGGAATGAATCTCATATCTCTTTGTTGAAGTTTAGTTGGCGGTTTTATGAAGAAAAACCAAATCTAAAGTTTGGGATAGGCAACGATTGACACAAATATATCGTGATAAAAATATAAACTGCACTAATACTATAGTTAATCCACTAAAATTATAGTTATCAGTGTGAATTTAAATTCAAAACTTTGTTTACTCTGTAGAGTAATAAACGTTTTGTCTGTATGTGATGTTGTGTATTGTAATTTAATGATGACCCCTTTTTATTGATTCACATGTCGGCTTTGATTATACAAAGCGATGAGTAGTTTAGTTTTTGCATTGTAATTATTATACATATTTGATATTTGATAAGTGAACTATGTACATAATATATCCTAGATTTAATTATGCCGAAAAAATGATACGAACTAATTCGAAATAATGCGAACTTACGGTTCCTATTTCCTATACGAAAATAATCTTTCCCATTTTAAAATCTTTTTAGTATGGTAAACGATAAAAGTATTGTTTTGTGTCGAAATATTAGATTCGGTCTAGGGTTTTGGAACGAGTGAAGTTGTAATTCTATAAATAGCTAAAAACTTAAATCATATGGCTCCCTAAATTGTAATACATAATTTTGTTCGAACCTTTCTTTTATAATAGAACAAACATGTAAATTTTAATATCAAATTATTAATTCCATGCGCATCTTTTAAATATTTTACGAGCGTAGCTAAAACATTTATTTGAATACACCAAAGCGTAACAATGCTATACTTACATGTTATTATGCTCATTTTTTGTCTATTTAATGCGAGCGTACCAAGTACCAACGTTCGCTTAAGTAAATAAACACGGCCGAGGGTTCAGTACCAGCTCGGGATTATAAAATCACCGTGAGTTGCTAAACAGCGAAACGCATCGATTCATCTGAAAGCGGGGGTTTTCGTACGTTCCGTTACTTTTCGGCGGCCGTGTGTTACACCGAATCGAATATATTTGTGGAAGATTTTATAAATTTATTGACGTGTGGACGTGTTTGAAAATTCGTTTGGGTGTCTGATTTTAAATTAATGTAGACGATTATTATATCTAGCTATTATTTTAATTGTTATAACATATGTACAACATTATAGTTGTAGTCTTCCAACTCATGCACAAAGTAAACAGTTTCAAAAGCTTTTAAAAAGCGTAGATGAAGAGTTAGCTAAAAATGTAATAGAATTAAAAAGGTATTTATGCACCATACCATAACCATAATATGATACCATACCAACGATACCAACCAAATAAAATATATCTCAGCAGTCTAGGGAATGCAATCCGGATTACCCGAAATCCGATAAATCCGGATTTTGCTCGAAATTAAATAGTATTTTAAATCCGGATTTAAAGAATGGAATCCGGATTTTTCGAACATATTAGCACAGTATTACTTGTATACGTAGTATATTATTATTAGTCTGTGGTATTACAATATTTATAGGTTCTCATGTTTCTTGTGTTAGACGATAGATGGCACTGTAAGTGCATCCCGTTCCCGCGCAAGCAGTCGAATTTGGCGCGAATCGCGACACGTCGCGAAGCGGGCCTAGAAATAATACGTTTGAATTTAGATCTTATCACATTGCATTACTGTTGACTTTTGTTTACAACAATTTATCACCATTCGAAGCGTCGACTGGAACGTATTTCAGCTTACGCAGCTTCGAGTATTCGAGTGAAGACAGGCTAAGTAATGGAGTAGATTCCATTTATAATGTTTTATTTTAGCAATGGATAATAAGTATTTTTTTGTTAACTTTGTAGAATCTTGTTTATTGAATCTTGTTCTTTGTGTGTAGTTGTGTTCATGAAAATTTTAATTTTGTTATTACTGATTTTGATAAAAATAAGAACTCTGATGGAAAGACTGTCATCATTACTAATAAAGAATGAAAAAGCAAAATAGGATTTTGCTTACTGATTTAGAAAATTGAAGCTGTTTCGTTTTAATATGTTTGTATATGATGAAAACTCTGTTTGCAATTTATGTTGTTTCTATTATCTATGAAAATATTAAATGTTTTGTTATAATGTTTATGTCTGATGGATGTGACAAGGAGTCTGCTTTATGTTTTTTCTTTGCCAAAGTGTAAAAGTTTTTATTTTATTAGAATTTTAGAGTTTGTCTAGTTAATTTCTAGGTATTGAAAAATATAAATGCATTTGATTTAACTAAGATTCATGTTTTTTATTGATTTTACATAATAATAAACGTTTCAAACGGAAAAGTCAAATTTTTCATTCAAAATCCGCTAAATCCGGATTCTCCGGATTATTGTATAAATCCGTTTTTCAAAATCCGGATTTTGTAAAGTAAACGGATTTGCATTCCCTACAGCAGTCTCTTCTTCACTATAACAACACGAACGTTAACAATACTAAATTCCCTATATAGGGATTTATTACGCATCGGTGTAAGCAGACCTTTCAGCTGGTATTTCGTAGTTGTCTCCCCACATAGCGCGGGGCATTTGAAATATGAACGGGTGCGTAGGCAAGGGCGGGGAGGGGCGGTCGGTAAATATTGGCAGATGTGAGTGGATGCGCTATGCACGAGGCGCCACCCCGCGTGACGTCACGCCGGTTGTTGCGGATTTCGGCGGTGATGCTGGTATGTGAATGTGAGGCGGGTGTATGAGGAATAGTAATAGGGATATGAAATAGCTGTAGTGGAAGGGAAATAGAATCTAAAACGTTATTCTAGGTATAACCATTTGAAACATTTAAAAAGGTTAGCGTGACGTAAGTTCCTTGCTTAACGCAAAATTCAGGATCTTAATAATAATGAAATACTAAATTATAGTTTAACTTTGGCTTTTCTACATTGACCATAAGTCTGGTTATACTCGTATCAATCCAAAAATACATCCTTTTGGTTTTCTTAATGTAGCGTTATAAAAAAAATTATTTTGACTTAGACTTATCATCAGAAATCTTGCATACATATAGAACTGCGAATATGTTAGTATAGTACATTAGTAAATAAATAAATGTATCGAGTACCTCACTCCCATACAGTTATAGAGTACATCCATTCGTTTTTGCGTATCATTAGCACCGTACAACCAGTAATGAGTTGATTGACGTGCAAAAACGCGTAGGTAACTCGCTTAGCACCGCGGCCGTAATGCGCGCTAAGTGACGGTGGGGATAACGCGCTGCTAAGTTTATTTTGTAAGGCGTAAGCTTTTGAGGTGTCTGACAATGCTGGGTTAAGGAAAGAAGATTGTATGTGTGTATGTATGTGCGAAGGAGAAGAGATGTTGTTATATGGTGGGTTTGTACTCGGAAATATCGAGTATTCTGTATGCAACTGATTAATATTGCAAAAATGCTCTATCTTACCTGATTATCCATTAATTCATACTATTTTCGCTAACTATAATGTTAAATGTTGTGACAATATGTAGAAAAATCATATTTTTTGGTGTCCTTGCATGTACCATAATACAATGTAAATGATCTCTAATTGATATCCAAATATGATGCTGCCTCCTACACAACAAAACACATGTAATAAACTATTGACGTCATCAAGTTACTTCCCAAGTCAAACAATTTCCAAAAATACCTCGCACAAATAATGTCTCCTAAATTTCAGGCTTTCCTAAATTTGGGTAACATATGCCCTAAATGTGATGCAGAAAATGCCAACTGCAGTGAAATGTGATATTATTCAATAGTCACGTGGTCAGCGGCGTCGTGTCCGCGAATATATTAGCTTGGATAACGGCGTTGCACTTTCCAAATGTGCTACGGTGGTGTATTTACTGTCTTGGCTTATTTGATGCCACAGGTTTGCACGGTTCTTTGGAAAGGCCTGGGTAAATTGTAAATGTCTTTGTTGGGTGATTGGTGCGTGCGAATGAAATAACAGCATAGTAGGTCTATGGACGGGTACTTTTCAAATATTTGTTTATGAACATTACCATTTTTGAAAGCAGAAAAACGTTATCAAAAATTGTTGTGGGAAATTTTTTTGTCTGAAATGTACGCAGATATTATAGTTTAGAATAACAAACAGGCTATTCTTTACGTATTTTACGCGATTGAAGCCAAGGGACGAAGTTAGATCTATAACATTTCCCTAAAGAATTACTGCAGAAAGTACATATTTATTTATTTTATTTATTTAGCATCAAGAATTCGGATATCACAGATCCATTTGTTAGTAAAAAAATAAACCTAAGTACTAATGTTAGTAATTACATCTAAAAACTAAAACTAAGTCCACCATAGAAAGACCGAAAAAAAAATGTAAACGCAGGCACGTAAAAGCCGGCTAACAAGCACTTAACTAATTGTTTGCCCTGCCACAAACACTAGATACTATGAAGTTACGTATCTCTTTGGTTGTAGGGTGCGCTGAGATCGTCGGACGCGGACAAGCGGCGCATGATGGACCGCATCAGCAAGCTAGAGGACGAGCTGCGAGTGCTCAGGGTGGCCAATGGGTAAGGGTTACACGAATATAGCGTGACTGCAGAATCTACGTCATACACAATATAGACACAATTCCTGGTGCGTTGAGGTGAAATAATGTCTTTCCTGTGGTGTTAAATATGGTCTTTATCTCATAGGTTTAAATGTTAATGTATTTATAATAAAGTATGTATTTGTTTTCATTCCATTGAAATGATGACATTTTTAGTGCTGTTGCTTATAGATGGGTTTTAAACGTAAAGATGCAGCAATGGTCTTGGTCAGTGATGTTTTCGATATCATGACTGATAATTTTGGTATTCAAATTCTATAATAAAAGTTAAAAAGAAACTATGTTCTGAATCTCGATACTAAGTATTCGTTGTACCTACAGTTATATCGCCTTCAAACACGCAATAATCTTAACACATAACTTAAATCCCATAGTATGGAATCCACGGACAACAATCGAATGACGAACGGCAACACAGAAGACAGTGAGAGTGAGCAAGCGCGCCTGCGCAGAGAGGTCGCTGACTTGCGCAAGTCGAAACAGAGCGCGGAGGAACATGCGCTCAAGTGAGTTTATTTTTATTAATATAAATATAACGAATATTTATTTCAGGCAATAATTTAGTTATTACTAAGCTTATAGACTATAGAGATGGCTATAGCTATACATGATCATTCGATTTCTATTGGATTTAAAGCTATTATAGTTTGAAATTTGCTGGACCAAATAAGAAAAATAAGAAATAGAGATCATTCAATTATGAATCTACGATATGCATAAGACACATTATAGTGTGTTACCTATAGTGGATATCCAGCATTGCCAAGTTTTGAAATATATGTGTATATGTGTAAATATTAAAAATCTTCATAGAATAAAAATAAATATGATGTCTTTGAATTTGAATTATGGATGCTAGTATTAGAATCATATCTATATATCATGATTATTTGTATTTATTTAGATAAAAAACGCTTTTGCAATATGGTGTTACAAAGTATATTGTATATGTAGATGCTTCTCAACTATGATTTCTGGAAATATGTCATCCGTTTATCGAAATAATGTTACCTATATGTGTTTGAAAACAAATATTATTTTAAAAATTGCATACATCGGTCTGTACATACATATATACAGCTGCCGCCAATAAGTGATCTTTTTGCTTGTTTACCTTTTACCGTGGTTGCCTGGAAGAGATCACTATTAAGTGATAAGGCCGCCAAAATAGTTGTACTCAGTTCTATGTGTATTGTGTAAGTAGTTCTAAGGTTTCTGTACAATTATTAAAGTGTTAAATAAATAAATAAATAAATAAATATATATCAGAAAATTTATAATATAAAACATATTTCCATAAATAAAGTTTGGAAGCATCCTTAGTTAATAAGACAACTAAATAATCCTGCTCACGTTGCTTTTTATAATATTTTAATGTAATTATGCTCTTGTAGTTAGAAAATTAAGAATATCATGACGCTTATTAGTTATAGATTTAGAATTTAGACTAACAAACTTCAAGTGGTAGCATCATCTATTTTCTAAGCTTTTCTTATAAATAATTTTCACAAATACTAAAATTTTCCAATCTTAAAACATTAAAGATAAACGTTTCTTACTAAAAAGTACCATTAATTAGGTAATTTATTATTTCCTGATATTCTTCCGGTAACAAAGGGTACTTTTTATAAAGTTTTACTTGGTTCACTTGGTCTATTATGGTCTAATAGCAATATGTTACAGCCAATACTACTTTACATGTGTTATTATAATACCGATAAATGGAATTCATTTGTAAGGGGATCTATCTCCTATATTTATAAACAGCGTTGATAGTTACTTATATATGAAAAGTTCTTGAATCTATTGGCCCTTATCCTGGAAGGTCTATATTTCTTTCACATTTTCATCAAACTCAACTCCTATACACACTAGACATTGGCAAGAATCATTCCTCAGTATCCGAGTAAATTAGAACTACTTATCCGCATTAAAAAGAACGTGTGCGCCGAACACACGTGTCAGAAGTGAAACTTCTTTGGCAAGATTAAAAAATCGTCGCCTTACTTCACGACGTGACGGTATTGCCATGACGCGACCTGAAATTTTACTATCGACACGCCTAAAGAAGTTTCCCTTCAAAAATTAACAAACGCATGCCCGCTTTACACTCGCACCGCACTCTATAACCGAGTCTGACTGTATTCAAGGCGACAATCACTTGCAGACTCGAACGTCTGGTGACGCAGATGCGGTCCAAGTTCAATGGTCTGCAAGTGAATGGACCGGACTCGTTGTCCAGCGACGACCAGGTCCGGACCAGGAGGACCAGCACTAACTCGACCGCGACGTTCATGTGCGGCCCGGTTACGGACTTGTAGCGAATGGAGCCGGGCCATATTGTCGGCTATCTAGCCACGGATTTAGTTTTGTCGTGCGCTGAGAGACTTTTCAAGAAGTGATCTCGATTTGTAAGATAGTGAGTTTGTAAGATGTAAGAAATGTTCGTATAAGGGCTGATTTTTCAATCCTTGGTTAAAACTTATTCGTCGAATAATGTATAAAACTACTATTTTAAAAACGTATTCTAATTGTCCGTATTTGACAGTTTACGTGACATTTTAATATTATCGTGTAATACTTTATTGGACGGATAAGTTTTATCCAAGCATTGAAAAATCGGCCCTAAATGTAATTGGTGATGTTTAATGTTAGGTTATTATCGCTTGGGAGATTAATTTGTATTTTTGTAGGACAAAAGAGAGTTAAAGGTCAGCAGATTCCACACATACTCGTACATAATTATTTTACGATAACGCGACACTATGTTCCATAAAAAATATTTTAAATAATAAGTGCAGATTTCACTTGCTCATAATGTCCCTGGTAGCCAATTTAACACTTTTCATTTATGGATAAGTAAATTAGAACCTATCTAAAGGTTGTAAAACTGTCCTTTAAATTACTTTAGTTTCACATAATTATCATGATATTGTAGCCTACTGAACGTTGCCCGTGACGTCATCCGCCTTAAGGTTTTTAATTTACCTTTTTTATTTATAAAACTTAATATTTAAGCTCATTGGATCCTATATTATTATAATTTCTTATACACGTTGTTATTTTTAATATTTATCCGATTAATGAATATTAATTATTATATTCAAAATGTTATTCAAAATTATCTTCAATTGTTATTCAAAGTTATCAAAAATGTTATTCATAATGTTATTTAAAAGGCATGTTAATTATGAAGGTTACTTTACGAAGTAGTAAAATCTGTATCACGGTTTATTTAAAAGTACTTTTTAATAGGTACCTATGATAAATAATCAAATTTTATGTGCTCTAAAAATTCCTCAATTGTTTCCAAATCTTATTACGTTACATGGCTCATCACTGAAAATATGTTATTTTTTCACAAATAATGTTCAAATTTATCGCTTACAAGCTAATGTATATGTGTAATTAATTTGCGTTTAATTTATTCCCAATATTTAATTTATTTGATTGCACTGTATGCATATGTGATTTACAAAAAGCTATTATTACTTACAATATAGCACCTTGTTCGCATAATTTGTTAGGCAATATCAGTATTTGTTAAGACATAATGTGTGTAGTCTAAGAGCTATGATCCAAATTATCATTGCTAACAAGTAACAACAAATATTTGAAGAAAAATTTAATTACAAGGAGATTATTTTTATACTTTTTTGGCAGTCGGTATTTATATAAATTACCGTCCCAATTCTACCTTTAAGTTTTTGTTTTTGCGATAAAAATAGCCCTTATCATTTTAAGTATTCAGCTCTAGAAATAAACTTTATGTTCCCATCGTTTATCACATGGTATGTGTTTTGATTTACCCATACATTTTATACAGTTGAGTTTTTATTAGTTAAAAATGCGTCACACACAGTGAAACTTTTAATAGGTACGTCAATCCGTACGTACCAATAATTCGCAGTATAGTTTTTTTTTATACCCACATCTAACAAAGCTTTTAAAAATCAAAACGAAGTATTATGTAAAGTATCAAATTAATAGATATTTATCGATATCCAGCTCCTAGACTAAAGTTACTATACATTCGACACAAACAGTGTTGATATTTGCAATTTTCATGCGATCCGCTTTTCACACCTCGGCTAGTGTTTGCGCGTGTACGCGACCTTTGTCAATGTTTCGTTAAGGTCACCAGATTCCCTTGATAAAAGTGTGAGAAATATTTTATAATCGGATTGTTAATGTGTTTTAAGGTCTCGATAAAAACATGGTTAAAACTATGTGTTATGTATGGTATATCAAATTTTAATTTTGTGGATGGAAGAGACAATGAAGAACAGAGACAAGAATGTGAAGTTTGGTAAAATAAAGTAGCTCTGTACATGATTTTAATTTTAAAACTTTACTGTATAGGTATATGTATATCGCCTTGTTCGCATAATAATATTGTGAATATCAATATTTTAAATACAAGTAGCCTTCTACGAGTGGATAGCGATATTAATTACATATGTCTAAAGATGGCTATTACACTGTCTTATTTTGCCAGTCATTATAAATTAGCTAAATTTTATTTCTGTCGTGTCATGTATGATAGGCCTTACCGATTTTGAAGTAGAACTACGCGTACAAAGTTATTGTTTATATTTTATATTAATGTATAATTTTGCTCTATCACGATAAAGATGATGAATTTTAATTACATACATTTTCAGCGAAATGTAAAAACAAAATACGGCAATATTTAGCCTATACACGTAAAATGTCGCGTGGTCACTGCCCAGAGATGGATTTGAGTTAAAAATATTGTTTAAAAAAAATGTTTAAAATTAATTGTATTAAATATTAAATTATACTTTACACTTATTGACAGACAGTACACACATACACAAACATACAAACACACTCAAACTGAAAATGATTATCCTTATGTTCTATAGAAAGATTCACGCTTGTTAGACATACAACTTAGGTAGGCTTTTGCGAATAGCAAAAACTATGGCAAATGTAAAATTTAAGTGTTTCCAAGCTTCTGCGCTTACGCTCCCAAGCGATAATTGATCGATTACGTCATCACTTTTTGATACAACACTATTTGTCATGTGAGAGTTATGTCACTATATTACATGGTTTATACATACGAAAAAACTAAACGGTAGTTTAAAAGATACTCTATGTAGATCTATTAATAAAGCCTAGTTCTAAAAATAATGTTTTTTTTTTTGTAATTACATATATATATTTGAAATTACAATTGTATAAAACTACTTAAGATTAAGTATTGTTTAACTTGTATATGAAAATATAAACGTGCTAAAATACTTATGTCCTATATTAAATAGTTATTCGATAATAACCTATATTGTGTAGTTGAAAGTTATATATATTGTATGTGTTCTGAAATAATGTTTTAATTAAGTATTATCTAAGTATTAAACTAAGGAACAGGTCTGCTAAAAGTAACAATGACTTAACGAGGATATTCGAATGTTTTATAATGGTTTTGATGGTCATTTTATATCAAAATATAACTGTAAAATTTATCACTGTAATCCTAGGTCGATGTAGAAAATTATGTGTAAGTATATTTATGACAGCATTATTACTGATCTGACGATCTGTTAAAAATAAATCGTTTTGTCCATGTATTGAAACTGGTAATTTAAATACACAGGCGTCTTTGAAACGCCCTGTTGGTAAATATTCACGAAACCTCAAAAAAGTTTATCAGATACTAAAACAATTTCAATTTTTATATTTCATCAAAAGAGGGTAGTTTCGAATATCCTGGCCTAAATGTAAATTAAAACTACAATAAAATAAAAGTTAAACCGAGGCTTAAATATCAATTTTGTTTATCGGTATTATCTAGATAGTTGTTAATAAAAGTAGTAATAGTATGTTATAGAAATTATATGCTCTCTAAAAACTTGGAATTGTGGTTTGTAAAATATTGTAAATGAAATACATAGCAATATTCTAGTTCCTAGTTTAAAATAATAAGCGTGCTCATGATTTTTTTTTATGTTAAATTTGAAAGTTAAGAAGAATTTAGGAATTTCGTTCTTCTATGTTTGTAAACAAGTTTTGTCACATTCGTTCATTAATGTTTGATTTTGTATGCAACGTGATAAGGAATTGTTTTATAACTAAAATTAATGTAACCAAAATTATTGTAACATTTTAGCTCTAAGATTTTTCGTTTTATTTCATTTATTATATTATGTGATTTTTATTTTTTAGGGAACGCAACAGGAAAAAAGGTAGAAGAATACCATACAACAAGACATTTTAGCATAATGTTGCCGTCCTGTGTTTATATCTTCTTTCGTTTTCATATTTTTTTTATTGACGCTTGCCATAAAGTGCATAAGAAATATTATTTGACAGATTTTTCACAATTTTTTAACAACTCTACTAACCACCGACTTCATAGAGTAGACTGATTTTATTTATTATTTATTTATGTTTAAGTGACATACCAAAATTCGAGATTAGAATTGTACTAATTGTAATTTATTATCATTTTTAGAAAATAATATTTATTAATTTATCATTAAATTTAATTGTTAATAAACACGAATTATCAAACGTTACGCTCAAATTAGGTACTTAATGTTTTAATACGAATTATGGTGCACAAAAATGAAACGTATCGACATAATATCTCATGTTGTCTCGTTCTAATTTATGCAAATGCAAACAAGTTAGAAAAGAAAATAATGCCATTTCGTGGTTCTTACTCAATACTCATATTAATAGACAATGCAGGTGTCTATGGTCTTTTTTGACAATTCGTGTTTATAGAATACAGACTATAGTTAAGCTTTTTCATATACATATAATATAGATAATATAAAATTGGTGCCTTAATAATGTCCGCCCAATTATAATACCTATCTGTTGTAAGTTAGTGCCATTTTATCGTGTGCTTTATTTAAGTTATTTACTTGGATCAGTGTGTTGGCTGTTTTTCTATTATTCGTTAAGCACTATTATACTGGTTTTGTTCATTTAAAATACTCACTACATGTTTAATATTGATTTCTATTTGTTTGCAAGTTGCTTGATGTAATAAATTATAATCATAACCACTATATTTGTATTTTATTTATCACTACCTCTGCCCTACGATTTTAACATCATTGCTCCGCTCCTATTGATCAGAGCGTGATGATATTTTATAGCCTTAATAGAAATTATTTTTCAAATAGCACCCGTGGTTCCTGAGATTAGCGCGTTCAAACAAACTCTTCAGCTTTATAATATTAGTATAGATTTCCCCAGAATGGAAACATAGGCACAATCTACATAAAAGTTACCTTAAAAAAATTGCATCAAAATCAGTGAGACTTGTAGATCGAACATAAACTGTAGTAGTTTATGTTCGAACACGTCGGGAGCTTCATACAATAATAATGAGCAGTTCAATTGCGTTTAACCCCAGCCTTCCGGGTCTAATTTATTCGAGAGTTCAACAGGGGTATTGTTGCTATTATTTTTGAGCGTTTTCAATAAAAACAGTAAAGCGCAGAGGGCGTGGCGGCGCGTGTGCGCCCGAGGTGGCCACGTGGCGACATCTTGTGATGGGAAACGGAATGCGTCATCGGGTGGGAACTGTAAGGTAATCAGTGATTCAGGGACAATTGGCTGTGGATGAGTATAGGATATGAGTAAATTATATTTGACATTATAATAACAGGTATAAAGGTGTGCAACATAGTAGTAATGTATGACATGAGAGCTAAACATACTGATTTGCCTTGGAACTACTGAAAGATTAGGTACAATGGAATGAAGGCTGAAGCGATAAGCTTCTACACGTTTCAGTTACATACATTTAGCAAAATCACTAAGCTTATTTTTAGTCATGGGAAATTTAGAGCCTGTAGGGTATAAATATGGTATGAATATAAATTGGTCATAGAATAAAATTATTATGGACTGTAAGGTTCAATTTTCATATTTTTACGGTGTTGAACCTTACAGTCCATAACTAAAGAACGATATAGATATATTAAAAACTCTATACTCCCTCAATAGAATGTAGATTCGTTGTTAAACACATCAACGAATCTAGACATAGGTAACCCTTCATAAATGATAATATTATAGTAAGATTATAGTAGCCAAATATTTCAAACAACACTAAATATCGCCATAATCAGAAAGCATTACAATAATGGACCATCATAATATATTGATCGGATTACTCCAGCTGTATGAAATATTAACGCGACCGCAACGCGACAAATTGGTCACAAATATATCGATAGAGACGAGTCGCGAGCGTTAAAAAGCTGCCTCATTATTGAACATGAATTAATCACACTTTTCGTTTGTCTAGTGATGGGATATTGTCGATAAAGTATCTATTTTAATTTTTGTAAGTTAGTTAAGGTGTATTTTAATAGACCGCTGAAATATATAACATTGAGGTAATAGTTTGTGAAATACCTTTTTATTGTAGTGATATTAGAGTTCTAGACCCAATGCAAACAAATTATATTAATAAAACAAGAGAATACTTAGGTACTCATCTTCCATTCTGCGATTACTCTTACCAAACCTTCCTCAAGTCTCGTCTGTAAGTAAATGTAGCTAAGTGTAATCAGATCACATAAAAAAACCTACACTCAAAACGCAAGCTATGACGTAGGGTTATTACATGTAATTTACGATACCTATTTTATTTATTTTCAGTAAAATAAGACATAGGTGTCCTGTGTGAGTATTTCAAGAGAATCTTACTACATAACTTCGTCGTATGAACGTATTTTTTTGTAAAACATCGATAAAACGTATCCATCCCTATCCTAATGAATATTGTATGTTGCAATTTGTGTAATTTGATTAAGCTCTACCTGCGTAAAGCGGTTGGACTGAGGGCTGGTCACTATACCTACGATAGTTACGTTATGCACTAGACATACAAATTATATAATTGTTCTAGAAATGAAGACAATTTGACTAAATCAATGTTATCAATGGAAATAATTTTGTGAGATCGGATAATTGTAGCAAGGTTGGTAACTTGCTATGTGACTATAATTATAATTATTTAAAAAGGTTTATATGTAAATAAAAAGTATAAAAGTATGTAGTTAAAACAGTACAAAATAAGTTATCAAAGTAACAAAAAATCTTTTTTTGCATGAACATATGAAACAAGCCAAAACATATGATTCAGACTCTACAAAACTTAACTCTGGTTACCTAATTAGTATCTAGATATTAATACAAATATAAGATAAAATTTCCATAATTGTATTAAAACGAATTACTCTTATTATAATATCTACATCCCCATAACCCATACCTACTCCCAAGTTTAATCAACCACGCAACATTATGATGTCATTATCATTTAAACGAACTTAAACACCACCTATCAAACCATGCACGCTTATTTAATCAATCAAACAGCCCTAAAGCGCTTATCACAGAACGCATCCCGACAAATTATATATTAATACTTGCAACACTAAAAAGCGCACGTCAAAATGACAGCCCTACCCTCCTAATAAAAAATGCTGATCACCAGCGGAAGTCGAGACGCGCGTATATGATTATAATTATATTTTTACAAGTATTATTTTAATGTGTGAGGGTTGCGTGGGAGCAGGGAGGGTCCAGGTAGGGAAAGGGATGAGTTTAATGCGTCTAATGTGGTGTTGCCAGGTGGCGAACTGTACGAATTTGTAACGGACAATTGGATAATGCAACGTTTTAACAAATCCTATTTTTGATTACATTAAGTCAACATTAAGTAATGTCAAAAGTAGGTAATGTATGTATGTATGTAAGTAATGTATCAGTAAGTAGATACTGATGAATGTCATGTTCAAATGCATCAATTCGTATAAATCAAACAAATATTAAATGTGTCTGTAACTAAGACGGTATCTTATTTTGAAATAATAAAATCTCGTTAATATTTATCGTATTGGTATTATCTATTATCTCACATTGTTCTATTGTCATTAATTAATCTTCATATGTAGTTATGGATACAGGATAAGTGAGCAAAGGCTGTGTTTAATTATTATGATGTATCTCTTGCTCTACCATGATCGGAACTCAAGCTTTTCTGCCCTAAACTTTAATTTTGTCGCTACAAGCGCTAAGTTACATGTAATAATCTTAACAAATATCTTTAAATAAAATACATCAATAAACCCTCTCCCATTTTAATTATGAATATTAAATTATTTTCTATTTATCCTTTCTCTAAACAGCAATACAAGACAAGTATAAATAAATAAATAAATAAATAACTTTATTGGCATTAAAAAATAGGTACAGCTTATATTATATGAATCCATAGGCTCCTGAATTAGTTAAAAACTGTGTCTCAGGAGCCAGAACTGTGTCTCAGGAGCCAAACTGTGTCTCAGGAGTATGTACACAAATTAAAAAGTAGGTACTTAACATACGCAAAAACGAATTCCATTCCTGAATCCATGGGAAACTTATTAAAACAGATTCTTCAGTTTAATCACTAGTTCATTATCTAAGTCCCCAATATAAATAAATCGCAGTTCAATTATACAGCGTGTGACCCTTTGGTTATACATTCGCGACGGTATTGTTCCTTGATATTGAAACTATTCCCCGAAACTTATTTTGAACCTTATGGCCTTGTAATAAGAGGTACTTATGGATATTTTGAAAAGGCGCGTGATCATATTGAAACTATTCCCCGAAAATAATTTTGAACCTTATAGCCTTGTAATAAGGAGTAGTCGGGGTTATTTTGAAAAGGCGCGTGATCATTTGGGCCCGGTCAGCCGTGACCAGAGTGGGTGCACGGTATCGACACGCGTTTTTGTATTTTTTATTTGGATTCAATTTAATTAATTATGATTATGATGAATTAATTTGTAGAAACGCATGTTAGATCGCCTTTGTGCTGTTTATGAGATGTTTTTATTAATTCTGATTTTCTTTTAAAGGCTTTTTGTTTAGTTGTTTGGTTCAAATGTAAGTTTAAATCTAAAAAAAATACAGTTACTATGTATAAGGTAAATCGTTCTTCATGTAAAGAACAATATTAGTAGGTACAAATTAGACGTTGTATTGCAAAAAGAGTTGACCATTCAAACTGGATCTACGAGTCAATTGATAAAAATACATTTATAAATACACACATGTCATACTTATATGGTTTCCAGATAGCAGAAAATACAAAATCGATCACACTTATTTTCCCATTAGTGGGAATTGAACTACATTTCTTAGTGCAAAAACCACGAACTCGCATATTTTCAAAACATCACCTATGAGCATAAAAAATAAAACCTTAAAATTTAAACCCTCTTCTAATATAATTATTCAAGAGGGTGCTCCACTTCACCAAATATTAACCTATAAAAAGTTAAAATAACAAATCTATACGAAATTCACAAAGCTACGTGATCCCACCTCAGTCCACTGCCAGACCACACACGAAGTGTTTGACTTGCCCCTGTTTAATTGTCTAAATAAATATTTTTTAAACATTTCTTAGACGGGGTTGCCATAGAAAGAGCTAATTATGACCAGTAGGTAAGTAGGTACTTAATAGTACTGTTTTACCCTTTGCGGAACCCTAAAATTTGCAATGTAGTGATTTAGAATGTTTTTCGCATTTTGCGATTCTGCTAGAGTACCTTCATAAAAATCTAATAGAATTATTAATAAATTCATGTTTCAATATTGGAGTTGAATTGAAATTTGAATTAAAATATGTTTGAATTTTACATAAAAACAAACAATTTCATTTCAGTTTTTTGTCTATAGAAACTTATGAACTGCTTGTGGTTAAAAGATGGAGAAGAAATATTTCAATATAAATAATTGTTATACTTACCTAGCCTTTTTCCAAGTAATCAGTCCTTTATTTCTTAACATTTTATGCGTAAAATTCTCGTATTCGTCTCTGTATTCTATGTAGAGACATTTCTCTACTTCATTAAGTAGGAAATGTCGAGATAACGAAACATCATGAAAATTTCATGATTATTATTAAAATAAATAACGAAACCAGGAATAAAAAAAAAATGGAATTAGACTTCACTAAAAAACTAAATCAAATTTATGATTTCAAAAATAGGTATAGGTAGGAAGGTAAATATAGTAGGATACCTAAAGTTACTGCAATCGTTTTACACATTTTAATCTTACTTGTTGCTGTTGGTACAATTACTTTATATCAAGTTAACTAATTAAATACCGTTAGTAAAGGTACCGGTACATAGGTACCTAGGTACATTAATTAAAGAGTTTTTTGTCATTTTTCTTAAAACTAGTCAATAGTTGAAGAATCCTACTTGAGCTCGGGTGGTCCTGTACAGTCGCGATCAAAAGTTTTAAAGTTATAAAAATGTAAAAAATTCCTAATAACGGACGTAAAATGTGTTCATTAAAATAGCATGTACCTGGTTATGGTACTTATAATAGATAATAATATGTGGTTTAGTATATTACCTATATGTTATGTTTTGTGTAAGTTAATAGTTAATACCTATACGCAAAATTAAATTTACCTACCATACATTTTTAACGACGCTTTGAGAATTCTATCCTCACTGAATGTATATAATCGCTTTTTCATCTCTCCTATAAGAAAGTTTAAACAATGTTTCATTTTCAGACCCCAACACAACACCCTTCAAAAAGCGATCACTCATAATATCTTTTTCAGCTTTTCCACACGACTGTACACATCATAGTAAGATGCGAGTTTATGATGGTTTTACTGCAAGAGCCACTTAACGCCCGCCATGGCTACCGTGTACTTGTGCACCCCCCCTCCTCCCGGTGCAACCCCGCGGACACCCCGTCGTTAATTAGATGCATCCACCCCCGCATTACAGCGTTTCAGCTACTTAACTTTTATTTTGCGAAGCATTAAAATGCTCTATGGTAAATAAAGAGTTAGGTTTGATGTGGAGAGATTGGTTACTTTTTAACCGTCGCAAAAAGCTTAATCAGATGTGTAATTAAGAGCCTAGCCATGTCATTAAATTAAGCTAATGTGTGGTGTGTGAAAATAACAAGACAAGGAATAAGTGAGAAAATAACGAGACATAAAATACGAATGATTTTTGGTTTTATTTTCTAAATCATCATATAATTCACTAAATTTGTAACATCCACTGAGAAGCACGTTCCAGATAGATTGTCGTAAGTATTCGAATGTTTTGCTTATAGTTCATGAAATTGACAGACACAATCTAATAAGGACATTATGATTCCTTACGTGTGTAATAAAAATAAAAAACAAAATGGTTTATTAGCGAAGCTTTATACCTTTCGTCTCCTTCGTTATGAAAAAGCATAATTCATATTTAAGTAAAAAAAAAAAACGAATGTAGAGCAAATCACGCAATCCAATTTTCCACATTATTTATACTTCACTATAGAATCCTCACCTCACTAACCCAGTACCCAGCATTTCCCATAACATTATGCTAAAACAAGTACCATAAAATCCTAATCCGTTCTGATAAACCACAGACCAGCGGATTACATCCCCGCGCGCCGTAAATTAATTCCGCATTACGACTGCTAAATATTCCAATCTGTGCTCTTACGATACAAACTTAAGCCACCAATACGAGGGCATTAGGCATAATAAAGTTCCCAGGAATCCCTCGAGGCGGCCACTTGTTAGGGATTATTTGGAACATACACCATTTTTGCGTGTCGTGGAATATGGTTGGTTTATATGACGCTCAATTGGTAATTGGCGTTTAGTTTGTAAAAAGGGTAAAAGTTTAAATGTTAAGAATGCCAAAAATTTAATCTTGCTTTGGTCAAATCAGGAGGTTTTGAAGAATTTTGTTGTTTTATACAGATTACATGTGATAGCCTAGGTACTAATTTTATCAGCAACGTTTGATATCTATTGAATTTTGTTATGCATAGGTATCATTCTCATAATATTATGTCCAAAGAAATTATTTATAAATATATTATAAAATCATTTGTAAACCTTTTCCTGTATAAAGAAGCGAAGATCAAAATCTAAGTAATTTATTGTAAACAAACAAAAAATGTGTTCGTAAGATTTTTAGAACAGTGAATTTTGAAACAATACAAATTATATCAAGATCCCATCCAGTATTATGTGTTATAAGCTCATTTCGAGACTTTTATAGTTACAATTAATATGAACGAAACGAAACCAAATTATTAAAATTCAACACAAAAGGTCCACCATGTAACCCCAGTCTCGGTTTTAGTTCTGTGGCATAACTTTAATTGTTTTTTAAGTGTGCACACGCGGTTTGTTCCATTATCAATATAGAGGGTTGCGTGGGACAATGCCTTGGAAGACTAAGTTTAAATTGTACTTTTATGATTCGATGATTAGGTTTTTTAGCAATCAATTGCAATAGTGTATTATTTATTGAACTATCTACAAATCGATTATGGCTTACGAGTCGATTGTGGCTTACTTACTCAGCGCATTTGAAACTAAAGAAATTTATATAATGAATCTTCGATGATATTTAAAAAAACATCAGTTAAATATAAAGCAGGTTGTGTTAATTATTGCAGATATTTATTTACAAAGTACGTCCAATTATTAAACTAATATTTTTCGGGATCTATTTGACCCAAAATATTATTATTGCACGTCAAGCTCATCAATACAACCCAAAGCCAAAACGTTTGCGTTACTTATAAAAATAAATAAAATATTTTTTCACACATACCCACGGTCACGTATTACATTAGAAATGGTATTTCATTATCGTCTGAAAAAGTAAAGGAAACAGCTCGAGTGAGGGGAGCTTTCATACGTACCTGTGCGCCGGCGCAGCCTATACCTGATTTAGGAAAACATTGACACGTTGGATTAGTATGGATGTGATTATTTTAAAATGTGCGATAGAGTATTAGTAATTTAAATTTATTATTTTACCTATCGAAATAAGGTATGTGTCCACACATATCTATATTTTTTTTTGTTTAAAATAATTTTCATATAGGTGCCTGGTAAATTCATGAATATATTTTGTATTATAAGCACTTACGTGGTTTGTATCAGTTATAATTATAACGATTCCGAGGTTTAGTCATTTTCTTCTTGTTATTGTTTCATGATGTTTTCTCTTACTAAAGCATCATTAGCATTATTTCATCTACGATTGTGATAAGAAGTCACACAGTTTTTTTTAAGTAACTTTAAACGAGTTATGTATGTACAATTTCAGTGTTTAGTATTTAGTAACAAGAGAATTTAAACAAAATAGTTATCTAAGTAAATTGTAATATTATTAGTATTTTTACAAGAAAATATGTAGTTCATAAGGTACATCACGGCAGAGGTATGTCCACGTAAGGTACAGGCGTATAGTGTGATATTTTCATATTTTTTGTAATGTTTTTTGTATGACATGCTAAGTGGCATGATGGAGACCACCCACAGCGATAGGAAAACCCGTCAGCTTTTTAGCGAGGAATTAAACCACGTTACAGGTTAAAATTGTGAGGTTCTCGCGACTTTTACTACAAATTGTATTTGAAATGGTTTATTTTTTTGTATGATATTCAGTTTGTAACAAATAGTCAAGATACATTTAAAATGTTAAAAAGGTTTATTTCCTGATCACCACCAATTAGAATTTTACTTATATTTTTTAAATATCTTTATGATTTCATAATAACTATGTAGAAATTACATAAGGTACCTATACATGTCAGTCAGTCAATCTCCGTGAAATACATTTTTAGGCAATTTGGTTTTAAGAAATAGAACTGAAATACTGCATTTGAGCTGTAGTAAAAGGTTCATGATTTTGAGAAAAAATAATAACATAGGTAGTTTAAAGTCTATACCTACTCCTTATCCCTGATATAAATATCCTATATAAAAAAAATAAAAATCGTAAATATGATAAAATGCATTTTTCTCTTTTGCAGTTTTACCTGTTTTGCTATGCAGATAGATTTTGGCCATCCTATAAGGAGACAAGACAGATGGCACGTACCTATAGGATATGGAGAAATAATATACCTACCTACTTTCTACTTCAGTTCTATACCTACTAAAAAACGCAGTAGCTATAGATCCTTTTGGATTAACGATTTTACTTACATGCTCTACATATCAAACTTGTCAACTTGTTCAATTTCATATAGCTTGTTTATAAAATGTATTACATTACGTATACGTAGCTAAGCATAAATAAATGGTAAATTGGACAAAAAGCTGCAGTTGTTTTATTTTACATAGTTTAGTATAGCTGAAGACGCCTACATTATATATTTTAATGTTAGTTACCTTTAGTAAAGATGTAAAATATTTGAAAATATTTATTTTAATTAAATTATCGTGAAATATAATTCTGCACGTCCTTCCTAAAGCCTTTCTAAGCAAAGCATGCGTATCTTCATTTATTACCTTAGTATCTTTATTTAGTATATTCACCTCTATCCAATCAGTCATGATTCCATCCAAAGTTTCTCACGTCATTTTTAGCTCAATCTTGGTATAACAAAGAAAGTCAATCGGCCCATGAATGAATGCGTATTATTGTGATTTTACGTGAGGCTATCGGCATATTTCGGCTTACCTGAACCTCCTTATCTTTTCTTAATGCAATTTGTTGTGTTTTGTTGTGTCGGAGACGTTTTGTTATCTTAAACCATCCTCTTTTGTTCAGGTGTTAACGTGTTGATAGTGTTTAAGGCTTAAACCCACAATTAACTTATGTACCTGCCCTTTGATGTGGTTCCAAAGCATTGTTTTTGCATTGCTGTGTGAAAGTTCTTTGTATAATCCTAATATGTTACGTATGTGGTTTTAAATCGAAAGTATGCAGGCTAATTTTTCAAAGGTATGAAGAGAGACGGATTTAAAATTCTTAATGGAAACTATGTTTATCCCAAATTATATCCAGATCGGTAAGTTGTGCCTACTGAGACCTCTAGTTGATAGGGCTAAATTATTTAAAAGATAATTCCTTACGATCCTTTCAACAAGATTATTATTTATTTTTGCAATGATATCGAGATACTACTATAAATGATTATATAATTATAACTCATATTATGATAGAGAATTTCTGGTCTAAGAAGGTAAATCAACACTTTCGTTTTTCAAACGTTGCAAAGACAGAATAACAATCGAGAACCAGTTGAGCTCCATGGACCTATTTACAAGTATTTAGTCAGTATGATTTATCAGAAATAAACAAAACATTTAATTGGACAAACAGCGAGTCAGCCGGGAACCGGGATGTCTTCGAGCGCCAGTAAACAATGCTAATTACTTGCCCTCATAATCACTAGCAAACAGACATATTAGCGCTGGACTAAAGTTCATTAATTACATAATTAGACATTTATAATATTATGTTTATTGTTCTAAGATGGATTAACTTTGTTGTTGAGTTGAATTTGTTGTTTTCAATTAATTTGTTTACAGCTTCAGCAGCCGGCTTAACTCGAGTGGCATGTTGTTGTAAATTTCAGGAATGATATTTCAGACTATAATATCTTTTTCTGTACCAAGTTTTATCTAGATTTTTTCAGCCGTTATGGTGTCACCAAATATCGGCTCATACAAACTTTGGTATTTAAAATATTGCTCTATACTTACACGTTGTAAGAAAAATGATAAACAATTTCAGTTTATTGGTAAAATATTATTCATTATCTTTTGAAACAATAGCAAATTACAATATTTATAATTTTACTTTGTAATGAACCGTAGGTAAATGAAATACCAGTATAAAATTCCAGTTTAAACTAATATGTTAAACTAATATGTATAATAGGGAGAAAGTTGATCTTCTGTATAAGTACCTACTTACAGAATATTAAAGGCTAAATTTAGCAATTTTTAATCTAGCCAGCTAGTATAGGATAAGGATTTTCCACATTATATTACTGCCCACTCCCTTTTGAGAGGCAATAAACTTAAATATAATTTAACGTAGGGGCGTAGATATATAAAAAAGAGCTACCTAAAATGTTTACGCATAAAATCTATAAATTAATTATTTTTGTTCATGTTCATAAAAGCCTGCTAAGGTACCTACGTCATCTAAAGTAAGTAGTTAGGTACTTTATGTTTTTTTTTAATATTGCCTAACATCTAGACCAAAATCCAATTAACTTAGGTAAAATAGCTTACGATTCAATATGCATCTATTAGAAAGACACTCGTAAAAAAACGCCTACATAAGCAATACCTACTTAGTAGGTAGTAAATATCCTACTTACAATAGCCTTACTCAGCCACTCCCTCACATAGCTGCATATAATTGAAAGCGGAATAAATTTCCACATACGGCCAATACAGCTCGTATTACGAGCGAGTACACGGCACAACCATTAGCTTCGATCCGGTGTCGGGTTGCAGGTCGCTTCCACTTGGAACCACAGTCGATATTATGTTTAGGGAACATATTTTGTTGTCTCTTGTACTTGAAGCATTTATACTGAAAATATATGGTTTTGTACACAATTGTTCCAATTTGTTTAGAACAAAGACATAATAACCAAGAAATAGTATGGCGGGGTTCGAACCCGTATAATTAAGCTTTGTCTACTATAGATGTAGATTTCGCTGACGCGCGGTAAATCTCTGAAGAGATTATGTTTGTGCCAGTTTAATTTAATTTATAACGAATTGTATTATTGTAGTAAATATAAATAAATAAATAAATACAAAAACCTATCTGTGATTGAATATATAGGTATATATATATAAAGGCTAAGATATGTTTGACTCAGGTATTTTATTTGTTAGTTTATTCGTGTTAGATTGCAGAAATAGGTACAAATTTTTACGTTAATAATAAATTCTCTTCTAGGAGTAAAGAACGAAAGAAGACGATTTGGTAAAAATAGGAAACATGTTAATTAGGTAAGCTAAGCAGGTAATAATAAAACAACAAAATTAGAAATATATTTGTTCATTTTCCAGCTATGGAAATCTTAGCTTTTGTGTTACTTTCTAATACTAAACACATTATTTGTTTTGTACAATATTTGACCAGAATCCCATGATTTCCAATAAAAATGTGATAATATTGAAGTTTTATTTTTATCTCCGTTTTCCAAAGAAAATGAAATAATTACAAAGAAAGACAAAGTGGAATACAACAAATTACCCTCATCCGCCCGTTATTTCAACATACTTGTAATATAATATTTTCTTCTAAGTAGGTATATGAGTACCTACTTTATAATTTAATTTATTTTATAATTTATAATTATGCTCATTTAATATATAGTACATACCTACTAATTTACATACTATACCTATTCAAAATTGGTGTATTTTCATTGGTAGGTACGTTATGACTAATGTAAAAGTAAAAAATACTTATTACTCGGTGAACTCAAAAATTCATCTAATATCTATAATTTAGTATTATTTCATCCAAGATGACACATTAGACTACACTAGACTCGTGGCCTGTATCGTCAATATTCAATATTGGGCATCATTATCAATTAAATAAAAATATATAGCTATCTAAATAATAATAAAAATACACCTATCTCTTATGTAGAGCCAACCTAATAATATAAATATCTCTTACCTACGTAGAGCTAAATCCATACTAATATTATAAATGCGAAAGTAACTCTGTCTGTCTGTCTGTAACTCAATCACGCCTGAACTACTGAACCAATTTGCATGAAATTTGGTAAAGAGATATTTTGATACCCGAGAAAGGACATAGGATAGGTTTTATCCCGAAAATCCTACGGGAACGGGTTTTTCTCTGAAAACGCGGGCTAAGCCGCGGGCGGAAAGCTAGTAATAATATATTACCAATTAGTAAAAAAATCTTTAAGCTTGTCGATATCTATTTACCTACCTACGCTATTTATTATTTAAATTCGATAATGTATAATAAACAGTAGGTAGATCAGTTCAGACTAAAAAATAAACATATTAAAGAAGTTCTATCTATGTAGGTATCTACCTATAACCTATTTATTTCGTGGGTTTTATGATCTAATTTCATTTGAAAAAAAGACTTATATACCTAATATATAAGTCTTTTTTTACCTATCACTTACGTACCTAGAGAAAATCTAATAGATAATATAAATATCGCTTATGTAGAGCAAAATAATATTATTAGATATTATAATAAATAATAAAATAATATTAGTAGAAAATATTTCCGCTTTACCTCTAGTTATAAAAATTATTTCAACGAAAAATCACTTACATTCCCGTCGCTTCAAATTTATGTTTAGGCATATAGGTATACTAAATGTAGAAATGATAACCGTCCATATGCTGCTTACTTCTTATAAGAACTGCCTATCTTAATATATATAAATCTCGTGTCACAATGTTTGTCCTCAATGGACTCCTAAACCACTTAACCGATTATAATAAAATTCGCACACTATGTGCAGTTCGATCCAACTTGAGAGATAGGATAGTTTAAACATGTAGGTACCACGGGCGAAGCCGGGGCGGACCGCTAGTAAATTCATAAAATCAAGATATTCATGATATAATATAAATTTTTAATTTTAAAGGGTTATGTCTAAGATTTTACAAAGTACCTAACTGTCACTTCGCTACAGCTAAAAGTGAACATACAGCCTCACAGGCTTTTTACTTTTTAGTTGGTACTTAAATTAATAAAAAAATATAATTTAAATATATACATATATTTATTTTCTTACCAAGATACCTAAATTATTATTACTCAAACCATTCAGTTTTATTTAATAGGTCAATTATTTTTCTAATTTTTCATTGCAAATATTCAAAATTTTGACACATTTTCTTTATAGCTTTATCTAGAGAAAGAGAAATAATCAAAAGATGGGCAACGGAAAAATGGGCCTAAAACTCAAGAGAAATAGTTTATATTATAGTTATTAAATATAACATTTGTTTGTTCATCATAAAAAACAAAATTATTAACAAAAGGACTTTAATTTGGCCCATCTCTCTACTAATTTGTTTACAGTTGATAATGAGTGACCAAAGTCTAACACCCTTAATTGCAATTGCATTGAAAAACAAAAGAAACAATACACACAATAAAGTGTCGAGATATTTGAAGATTGTTAATTATTAAGTATTATTAATTAAAACTAAAATCCGAGAGCTAGACTTATATTTTAATATTTTATGTTTTAATTTTTATTCAGACTCTACATTTCTCACTTTTTATTATTTATTACGTATATTTACTTACTGCGGTACAAATTATTATTAGTACATTAATAAATTGTTTTATAACAATCAATATTTCCTAACGAAACCTAAAAGCTTACTGAATAACGATACGCATTACCATATCACACAATCGCGTCGGTATCGATACCGTCTCTATCTTAAACCCATAATTTTAGATATAGAGCTCCGCTCCACGCATTTTCATATTTTAAATACATTTCCCGCGAACAATATTCAAGCTTTACACAAGCACACATTCCAGCTAACACACTTATGATTATTCCATGTTTTTATCTTTCCGAGTTGTGGTATTATTAGAGGCGGTCGGACGCGCGTTCGCGGCTCACGCGTGCGGGGGGGCGGGTGGAGCAGGGCGAAGGGCGAGGGGGAGGGGGGGCTCGTGCGCGCGCTTTCGGGGCGTGGTACGGCGGGCGACGCCCCACGGCGCCCATTGTGGCAGTGGAGGGGAGCGCGGGCCCCCGGCTTCTATTTACTCTTTCAATCAGTGCGAGTGTTTGCCCCTGGCCGGCGTGCACGCGCGGGTGATGCGCTAGCCATGATCTCGCAGAAGCTATCGTACGGCGACGTGCCGACGTCCGCGTCGCTGTCCACACTGTCACCGGGCCTCGCGCCACCTTACGTGAACGGTATGGGCTGCATGCCAGCGCAGCCGTACCCGAATCTCTACTCCAACAATATGGTCGCCAGTGGCTCCTGCATGGGATCCCCCGGCGTGGGATACTCGCCGCCGAGCACCATGGCGTCCTGCATGGGCGGCGGCGGCGCCGTGCCCTATGGCGCCCTGCCAAGGGAACAAGAAGCTGCCTCGCCGACATCGGCTCTACAGCGAGCGCGCAATGATAAAACTTACCGCCGCTCCTACACGCACGCGAAACCACCATACTCCTACATATCGCTCATCACGATGGCCATCCAGAACAACCCATCGCGCATGCTAACTCTCTCGGAAATCTATCAATTCATCATGGATTTGTTCCCATTTTACCGCCAGAACCAGCAGCGCTGGCAGAATTCAATCCGACATTCGCTGTCCTTCAACGATTGTTTCGTGAAAGTGCCACGGACGCCAGACAAGCCTGGGAAAGGCTCATTTTGGACTCTACATCCGGACAGCGGTAATATGTTCGAAAACGGCTGCTTTTTGAGGCGGCAGAAGCGCTTCAAAGATGAAAAGAAAGAGTCGATAAGGCAAGCACAGAAAGCAGCTCACACGCACGGACACCACGGCAGTGGGCACGATAAACGGGATCACTCCCACGAAAAGACTTCAGTCGGAGGCGGCACAGGGGAAGAAAAAGAGATGCGTGATGAGCTGTTGGCGCAGTTACATGCGGCACCCGAGCTGTGCCTGCCCGAGCACACGCCGCTAGCGCTGGAGCACTACGCCCAGCTGAAGCAGGAGCCGACCGGCTACGCGCCCGCGCCGCACCCGTTCAGCATCACGCGACTGCTGCCGGGCGCCGACACCAAGGCGGACTTGAAGATGTACGACGTGAACTATGGGTACGGGCACGCGCCGGCCGACAACTACTACCAGTCGCCGCTGTACCACCACCACGCGCACGCCCACCCGCAGCCGCCCTTGTGACAGTATCCGCTGGCCTAGGCCCGCGGGCCCTGGCCTCGCCGGGTGGCCCAAACGCCTTCAGGAACCAGCGAACTTCTCTTCAAATAACGGACTCCATGTGAGCGTGTTGTGTTCTTGTGATAAGGTAGCGTTGTAAATTGTGTACATATTCAGGCCGTGAGCGTACCGACGCACGGGCGGCGGCCCCGATAGGCCTAACTGTTAGTGGACTCTCGGAAGTGTCCTTTGTAATTTTGCACGGACGCCCATTCATATACCACTTACGATTATCGAATTTAGAATTAATATGTTAGTCCAAATTATCTTGCACATGATACTAATTTCAAACTCGCATTACGCTACGAATGAACTAATTTTTATGTCTAAGTGAATCCGCCCAAAACAATATGATACCTATAACAAGTAATGACAACAACAATTCGATCGATATTATTGCTATCGATATTATCTTTACCTATTGATATTTCGATAAACTATCGGGCGCGTTGAAATCTTTTATTTGTGTCAACAAACTTGAACTTAAATACGCATATCAAATTTTAATAAATAAATATTATTTCGCAATCGAATTACTTGAATGTGATTGCGAGTTATCTAATCTCAGAATAACTAATAGTGGAATAAACTGAACCATAAGAGGAATGGGTACGTACGAATTTATATAAAGTATTTTTATTTATTACGATACAATGTAGACGAGCAGGTTTCGCGTATAAAGATTGGTATATCAATGTGCGTTACGGGTGATGTCATATCGCGGACAGAACTGTGCAATGTTGTTTGTTTTAAATGTGTATATTATAATTAAATTAATAGATAGACGAAATGGAGTTATAGTCCTTCGACCATCGTATAGGCGTAGTTAAGTTTTGTATATATAGTTGTAAGATAAAATTATATATTGACTTTAAATATTATGGTGTTTGGTGTAAGATAGGTACCTATCTACGCTTCCGCACATTCCACTTAAATATATATTTATATGCAAGTTTCAATTTAGCATTTTAATATAATACTTGATAGACGTACAAATTGTTTTATTATTTACAAATATTATTCCTTTTATATAGAAAATGCTTGTCTTTTAAATTGTTGATACAGCAAGTTAAAATTGAGTTATTCTTTAGTGCTCTTTTGACAAGTGTATCACGTTGCGTCATGAACATTAAACATAGCAATGACGGTCACCTTGGAGGTTTTGTTTTTATCAAGCCTTGTGTAATGGCCTTAAGAGTTGTTAAGATCATCTTCAATTCGTTAAATTATGTGCCATATTCGATACTATTTCGACATGTTATATAATATCTATCGAGCAAATATTATTTACAATAGAAAATAAAGCCTATGCGTAGGTGAAAATACTGATATTTTATATATAGTGTAATAATCTATTTGAAAATTGTAATATATTTCATTAAATTTGTACGTTTGTCAAACAATAGCTTGATGTGATTTAAATAATTAGTTATGCTAAATTTAACCTTGTAGTTATAAATACATATTAATGTCATTTACTCGAATCTAGATAGGATACTTATATCATCTGTTAGTTCCAGAGTTAATAAAATTAAGTTTACAAAAAATGTTTTACGTGTTTTCATTTTGTTGCCAACTTTTAATATCCAATGCTTTACTCACTACCTACTTTACTTCAAATGGGCTAATTTATCGAGAATAGAACGCTTTACAAATAAGTGCATGTGAATTACATTTTAATATCTACATATTGAAACAAAAAGTACACCTACTAAACTAATACCAACTCAAAGTCAGAACTCAGAACAAAGCCAGAAACAATATAAGTCTATTCATTTTAACCCTCTAGCGCCTGCCATTAATTTCCCAAACTCAATGACTAACCCTTTACCTGCAGCGGCGCTTCGTGCCATTAAGAGAACAATAAATAGTTATCGTATACTTTTACTGGCGGATATTTTCACTTTTGTTGCGCAAGGTTCCGGCCGTACCCACATTTATACTATAGTACCCACGACAGTAAAGTCATAAAGCACAAAAGGGTTAACGTATGGATGCTGGTGTTAATTTGTCTTGTGTCGGCGAAACGGCCAACAAAATGTATGAAGTAATTACACGTGACTCAATAGTGCTAAATATTGACGGCTTGATATTATTTTGCTGGACTTTGCTCAAATAATAATTTTGAGCTCGTGTCATGTTTAAACAACTTTTCTGGATGTAATGGATATTCAATGCCATCAGTAACTATTTTTTAAGAAAAATATTTAACGCACATGTTTACTATTCGTGTGCTAAAACATATTACTTACATATATGTTGATCAAGTTGACAATGAATAAACTTTTTAACTTAGCATTCTTTATACCATATACTATGTATTGCCTTAAATTAAATTAATGTAATGACACCAAATGAAAAATATTATGCTAAATCTAATCTTACATTAAAATTTACAAAACAAAGATGAGTAAATAACGTTAAGAGCGTTCTCAATATTTAGCGCCTCAAAAACCGCACAAATTCTTCCCAATATTCCAGACTATAAAATCAACACATTCAGAAAGTCATAACTATTTGTGAAACATAGGATGAATGAATCTTTTTCTCGTCTCCGCGGGTGGTTTATTGCATCTATAAAAGTAACCACTCGACACCTGACTGACTTACTGTCGCTTTCATGTGAATAGACACCATTCATATCGGCTTATTGACAAATACTTATTATTTATTTGGCTAATGAACATTGTTGTGACACGGTTATGTAAATAGGTTGACAAAATATTGTATTTTATCGTTCTGGATATAGTTATACAAACACAGTAGGATATTTGTTAAATAACTAGGTACATCTAATTCATAATACATACTTGACAATGAAATATCACTGAGACGATTCCATACCATTTTTAAAATAGGTTATCATGTGAAACCTATAACCTGTAGGTACCTTTAACGTTTATATTAAAAAAATACATTGTAACATCTCAACTTGAACAAGGTACCATAATTATAGTATAACTATTTCCCACACACTATGGAAACAAACATCTCAATGTGTGGGCGCATCAAATTATTTATCTTTTATTGATTTTAGTTACTTGTTAGCCGAGCTACTGGGCTTCATCCTCAACATATAACGATCATTGAAAGTTTACAAGTCATCAAAGATATGGACAACATTAGGCCAAATTCCAGCAATAGATCGTCGATATAAAATAGCCTGTATTCAATCAAGATAAGGAAGTAAGTAAATTTTGTGATCAGCATCAATAGTTGCATCATTTATAGTGAATCACTTAACTTTTTATACTTTTTTTCGGTGGTCGACGTATGTTTTGTTATAAGTTTTTGTGAGTGCGTGTGATGTTATGTCAGCGAGGCCTCATGTCGACCTTTTGTGTGTTTTGTCCGGTGATAATAAAAATAAAACACTTTCTTTGTAACGGTAGACGCTGGGTGCGGGTCTTCATATTGTGTTAAATAAATTTCTTAGTTACAATTAAGGACATTTATGCCACACACAATGATTTATTCGACTTTATACGAGTTTTTGAGGTTTAGAATATGATTTACTTGGATATGTTTCTGTTTAGCGACGGTTCCGAATATGACGTGGACGGAAGGAAGTATAACAAATATTTTCTTAACTTAACAATATTACCTATTTTATTAAAGCAGACAAAGGATATAACGCAATAACATTACTATACTTTTAATAAAAATATAACAGCTTATATAAAATATAGTAAATGTATAGTTTTCAATCCTCTCTTTTTTCACAAATGGCTATTACATACAAAACCTTCATTGTGTAGGTATAATTGTCTGAATCTTGTAGGATTATTTTCAAGTTATTTTATAACTAGCGTAGACAAACATTCAAAGTTAGAACATTAGCTATTAATACGAATCCCTAATTACTAGATAGGTATAGGTATTATACTTAGGAGCTCAATTTATATCAGAATAAAAAACACCATGTAAGTAGGTTTGTATGTTAAATCATTGACTGCAAGCTTACCAAAACAATTTTCTGACTGGTAAAAAAGTTTTTATTTTTAAAGAGTTTTGAACAAATTATTTAGAAGAAGTTCAGACGCTTCGTTCTCCTTGAATCTGATTGATATACCGGTATATTAAGGTAGGTAGGTATTTATTAAGATTTTCCAAAAGAATTCTCTAGAATTTCGGACTGTCCCCCATATCAATATCGTGAGTGATTTTGTAGCGTACAACGACGCAGAATTGAAAACTATTTGTAGAACAAACACCATCCATCACCGACCCGCACTTAGCCGTATTGCTGGCTCCGATCTATGGGGGACGCAATCTTTCGAAACACCAAATATTTTTGGTTACATTTTAAGGAGTAAAATAATATTGAAATCCTAGCAGCTTGATAAAAATAAAGGTTTCTTAGTTTCTTAGGTAAAAAAGTTAGGTCAGGAAATACCACAATTTTAGTAACAATACCTACCTGAAATCAAAGCTTTTGTCACTCCTAGATCAAGTATTAGGACTATTTAAAAAAGTAGAGCTGATATCAAACATTCTTAAATCATTTCAGAAGAGATCAACTAATTTATACGAACCTGCTGTTTAAAATCATATTCTGAACAGGGATACCGAAGTTTAACTGCATTTTGAAACTTTTTAATAAGACCTATAATAATCTGTGTATTAAACACCGATTATTGCTCAAGTTTAAAGTTATTGGAATTTAAAGTTTGCTTAAATTACACTTCTGAATACTCTTTCTAATTTAGAACTTCATGATCAAATTGAAAATTTTATTCTATAGCGAGGTACAAGGTGAGCACAGGACATCGGAAAGGCAGCAAATCCCCTCCAAACCTAGCACGAGGAGTAACAAATAAAAAGGGTAGCTATAGTTGGTATTAGTTTGTTCTATTTATTTGTCTTTTTGAGACGGATCACCAACCTTCTGAGTTCTGACCACCGTGATGTATGGATGATTTATGAGCGGAGATGAAACTGCGAAATTCAATTCAGCTGGCCATAAGAATTAGATTTTTATTTTGACTAAAAGGAGAGATTTTTATAGAGTGTTGCACAGCATGTAATGAATTGTTATCAACCTACACTTCACTTCTATAGTTTCTGAAATAAGAAGAATGAAAATTCTCATAAAGAACTTGTAAATGCAACACATATGTATGCAGACTCATATTCATAACGTCTAATTGTCCACTCTATCACAATGTGCGCTGAACGCAGAGCGTTGACCCCGCGGCGGCCATTTTGTATTTTCAAATTGCATCACGCAACCGTTATATACTTATTAGTGTTTCTTGACTATCTATTCTGAATATAACGAATTGTATTTCTTTAAAAATAAAAACATTTTTAAAAAGGTAGAGAAAAGTTTAAATTGTCCCCAAGCTTAAGATTTTCGTGGTCGTAGCCAAATTATATGACACAAATAATAGACTTTCTAAGCGGTATTATAACAACAAATTGAACCTATTTTCATCACAATCTCTTATCAACTTGCTTCTGATAGCAATGCACATAACACAGTTGATTTACTCATTCCAAAGCAAAGACTCAACGATGTGTACACTATATATTAGTTCACAAACAGAACTATTGATTCACAAAACATTTTTAAATCTTAAATTTACTTGTTTAGCGGTTAATTGATCAAGTACGTAAACGTATTGATGTTACAAGAGAGATAATATTTGGCATTTCAACAAACATTTGACAATATTTGTACTTTTCGTTAGTGTTTATTAAACTACTTGAAATGTAGCGAATCATCAAAACAAAGAACGTATTGGACGTTGTAATTTGTATTTTACAAAAACATTTGAATGAATAAAAGAAAAATGAGGAAATGCGCGAGATCATTGAACTATATTTATTTTCACAGGGTCCTAAAAGGTAAGGCAGGTTTGATTCTGCTTTGGTAATGATTTGGGAAAGTTCTTTCTAATAAGAAATTAACTTGATTGTATTTACCAATTACTCTTTATGTATTACAGTATTCTCTAACTAAATTGAGTTAGAAAAATGATGTTGATGAAGTTGTAAAATATTCAGATGTTGTGGTAAATTTTCAGGTCTATAAAATTGAATTAATTAAAAGAAATAAGTATTGGTTCTATTCTTGGCTAAAAATACATTTATGTTTCATTTATTTTCTGTTTTGCCGTAGCCCGTAGAATACCTAAGCATACATTTGAACATAATAATGCCTAATTAAAAATAAATAATTACAAAGGACAAGCTTAAGTACCTACCTATGTTTCTATATTTAATTCAAAGATAATTTTATCTGAAAATGCATACAGTTATTATTATATTACGTGCAGTTAATTATTTGGAGCCAAAAATGTACAAAACATAAAAAAGAGCTTACATTTTTCTAAAGTTTAGATTGTTACTGTATGGAAACTAAAATCGCAAGCATTTTCATACCAACAAATATAGCAGTAGGTAATAAACACCCACAATAATTTTTTTTACTATTTTTAATTTTTTAATAAGTTACATTTTCCGCCATAAAAAAAACATTTCAAAATGTAAGAGAAAGTCTTTAACCACGATAGATTTTATTTTCTATTCATTTGCATCTCAAAATCATAGAAATAACAATGATGTTCAATATTTATAACCTTCAAAAATGATGTGTCGGTTATAACACATATATTTCCTAGAATTTGAACGAAGTGTGAATTATGTATTTCCCAAAACGTATATAATATTAGTAGTTTAATTTTCATCGATATTACAATGAGGCACAAGGTTCAAAATTGTATTTATCATTGAGATAGAACCAATGTCTGATAACGCGTCATTTTCAATTCTAGTTAGGGAAGCCTCTACTAACTTTTATTACAAATTTATTTAATAATTTATTTAATAACTAGCTTCCGCCCGCGACTCCGTCCGCGCGGATGTCGGTCTTCGCGTGGATGGTTTATTTCTCCATTTTGAGTAACTCTGACAGTAACATCTTATAAATATCTATTGGACTCAAATACGGCTAGGCCTATAATAATACCCAACGTGTGTTCGCTGTTCTACAGAACAACGTCTATGGATAAAACTGAAAAATTAAGATTATTTTTTTTCTTCGTATTTTTTCAGGATAAAAAGTATCCTATTTTACGCCCAGGATAATAAGGTATAATTATACCAAGTTTCATCGAAATCGAACCGTTAGTTTTCACGTGATGTCTTCACATACAGACAGACAGACAGACAGACAGACAGACAAAAATTTTTTTAATCACATATTTGGGTTTGGTATCGATCCAGTAACACCCCCTGCTATTTATTTTTTCAATATTTTCAATGTACAGAATTGACCCTTCTACAGATTTATTATATGTATAGAAGATGTATAACATCTCGATTTTATATCTATGCTAATATTATAAAGCTGAAGAGTTTGTTTGTTTGTTTATTTATTTGAACGCGCTAATCTCAGGTAGGTACTACTTGTCCGTTTTGAAAAATTCTTTCGGTGTTAGATAGCCCATTTATCGAGGAAGGCTATAGGCCTCACGCTATGACCAACAGGAGCGGAGCAATGCGGGTGAAACCGCGCGGCATAGCTAGTGTATAATATTTATTAAAGTGGTTTTGATATTGACTCTCTTATTAAGTCTTAATTCCAATAGAAAAAACTTTATATCAACGGTAAAATCAATTTACTTTTTTTTCAAATCATAAAAAATATAGAAGAAAATATGAATAAAATGTAGTAAGTATATGCATCCACACATCCTAATTAACTCCCACAATATTAGCAGCATATTCGCAGCAATATATTCCCATATGAATACAGACGTCTGAAAATTAGCACTGTTATATACATATAACAACGAACGACTTACATTAGGTACACTATGTTAATCATAGTCGTGTGTAAGCAATCTAAAGACATGTAGTCTGAAGCATTAACTGCAAAACCATGGCTTGTTAATAAAACTGCTAATGAATTGTAGTTTGTAGTCATTTAACTCATCAATTGTAACCTCCTTGTTATATGTTGTGATTGGTTTGTTTTGAAGGACAAACGAATATCACTCAGAAGCTCTTTGACTATAAAAAGGTAGGTGTTTGTTAATTTACATGCTGGACCTTAAATTTTTTATTCATTTATTCAACAATGAATACTTCAATATTTTATATAATTTCAATATTTTAAACAAAGAGCGTATTGGACATGGTAATTATAAGAAAGCTCTGTCTAGTGTAAGCTAGAAAGAGGTATTTCTTCAAACAAATTATTTATGTTGATGTAAGTACATCAATATATAAAAAATATATATTCTAACGAGGATATCTCATGGTCAGACATCTCTGAACATTAGCGAAAAATGTGTAGCGAGATAGGTGAAATAATAATTCCAATACTTCCTGTATTGGAATTATTATTCAAACAGAGTCAACAATTACTATACCATAACAATAGTTATGTACGCAACACTGCATAACATATACTCATCTTTCAATAGTTTCCTATTTAACATAACTAAACACTCACGACCAAGTATCATTTCGGTAAAGAGGTCATTCAGAAACTATAATTGACTTGCAACTTTGTGCTAGTGGCAGCCCTGCGATCGCGTTCACTTTTTATCGTCTTTACGTTGGTACCTAGTATTTGCTCATTGTCGCGGTATCGATGCGGGGTCAGTATCGATTTACGCTCGCCTGTTATCGAATAGTCGATATTTTTGTTTGCCCAGCCCCATCAATGAGGCTCGAGTGTATCTTGCGTATTTAAGCAATAACTTGTTTGATAATGCTTTACAGTGCTTGCACTGTGATTAGTCGCGCCTCTCTTGATTGCGCTAGTGATTTATTTTGTTTTATCAATTACATTTCGATTGCGGTTCATTTGCAATCGACAGCTGTTACGCGTCTATCTAGTGATGTTTCGCAACGATATCAAAGTTGTATTAGAGAAGGCAATTACTAGATTATGCTGCAAAATATATTGTAAATTGCACAGCTAATTAGGGTTACCAATCAAATATTGCTAACTATAACACAATAATACAAGATATAGGAAACAGCCAATATCCTTCCCACGGCTCCGACAAAGCACTTAAGATTGAATTTCGGCTCCTATGTAATAAAATACTAGCCTACTAATATAAAAGCCGATCGCATTAGCTAAAGGCCATTATTAAAAAGTATCGGATTTCGAAGCGCAGCGCGTCGGCTCCGACCAATAGCGTGGCCGGGACAAATGAACAACCAATCAAATACGAGTATTTTTTGTGGATCCATTTAATGGATTGTTCTTCATTTGATTTATGTTTTCGGTTGTTATTTTGTTTTTGTTTTAATGAATGCTCCAATTGTATACTATAGGTATATGAATGTTTTTATGACAATAGCTTATATAGCATGCATCTGTAATATTAATTACTCTTTTCAATGTATGCCTATTCATAAATGTGGTGAAATAATCGATATTCGGTACCAGCATGTTTTTAAAAATACATACAATGAGGTATAGGTACTCATAGATAAAATAAATTGAGATCAATAAAGTATTGACGAAAAAGCCTAATTATTTATTATTATTCAAACCATATAGAAAATGAATAAGAACTTTATTCCACTTGTAGCATAGTTTATTAAATAGTTATGGTTGTAGCCCATAGGTATACTCTGCTGCGTGACAAAAATTCTGTACGCTCTCCTAGAGCAAAGTTTTCTGGAAAAACATTACTACATAGTATAAAAGAAAGTCACTTTCTCTGTCCCTATTTCCCTATGTCCCTTTGTATGCTTTAATCTTTAAAACTACGCAACGGATTTTGATGCGGTTTTTTTTAATAGATAGAGCGATTCAAGAGAAAGGTTTTAGTATATAATTTATTAGGTTAAAGATAAAGCGGGCGAAGCCGCGGGCGGTAAGCTAGTATAAAATATTCAAACTGGAACTTATATCTAGTTTCAAGGCTCTTTTAACATAGACAAGTATTGTTTTTTACTATAGGTACCATATTCTATTAATATATAAGAAAAATCGATCTACTCTGTATTTACAATAAAAATGTACATTAAAATAAAGATAGATAAATTAGAATCAACATAAAACAATGAAAAACAAGGGAACATGTGTTGTTCGTTATCATATAGGTACCTAAGTAATAACTTAGCAAACTATTGTAGTTAAGCTACAATTATGTTCTAAACGGTCCACTTTATCTCATCGCTTAACAATTTCTATTGCTATATAGTAACTGGATGGAACATACCTAATATTAATTTTAAATAAAATATAAAAAAGACAGATCAGAATTCCAAAAATGTTAAGTAATAGTGGTCTCTATGAAAATATATGTTCCGGTATTGTTTTTTTCAACAGAACAGGTGATTAATAATCATCAGGAATGAATGAAAAAAAAGTGTCACTTCATAGGATTAACTTGAATACTAATGGGACAGTGGTTCGACTACGACAAAAATTTCAGGATTGTCCAAAATATAGAATAGACATCTTAGTTTGGCAGAGCTCAGAAGAATGATCACTTCATGCTACATGATACAATCATACATGAGCCATACGTCGTCACAATTCAAGTATGACTTGTGACGACGTATGTTTCATACTGCTTGTTCGTAATCTTTTAATCTAACTTAAAAATAATAAAATCGTATGAAAACATTGTCAAATAAATCGTAAAATAGCATCAACTGTTTTGTAACTATTATTGTCTAATTAGTTAATTGTATAGATATATTGTGTATAGATATCGCCTTATTTATTATTAGATTCTGTGCATGTTGTGTTCATCTGTAATTGTTGTGCATAATAAGTTATAAATCCTATTGACCGTAACTGTTTAACGCGAAAGATACGTATGTAACAACTTTTGATGAACCTTTTTTAATAAAATAAAAAATAAACTGTTCAAGGGTGGAGCCCATAGCACAACAATATCAACAAATAAATACCGTCACATCTAGTATACAATAATCTGTGTATAATTCTGTGGAAAGGGACATGCGCAGTACTAACAGTCAATACTACGCGTGGCCGAAGCAACATAGCTTTGTATATCACAACAGCTCCATACACCAGAGAATCAGCTTGCTTTATATGTTGCAGAATTAAATACAAATATTGTAAACAATATGTATTGAAAAATGTCGTATCTAGTATGTAAACTACAAAATGTAAAAGTAGATTTGTTTAGGATTAGGTTGCTACAATTTATAAATGTAAGCGCCTCTACCGGAAATAAATGAAAACTAGACAATATGTATACATTGTTATACAGTAATAACATTGAATTTAGATGAATTATGCATAATAAAGATTAATGCTTTATTTCTTACATTACTACTTTTTCGAATTACTCTACCTATAACATAGATATAAGATAACCGGAGAACACTGGATAGTTTTAATACCTAATGAGCTGAATAAAGTAAATATCTATAAAAAATGTCTTTCACAAAAAAAGTGAAACATCAATATGCATTTATAAAAAAAATCTTCTCTCTTACCTTATCAATTCTGAAAACAACAAAATTGATCGAATAGTAAAATAGCTTAAAGAATTGTTACGAAATGATTTTCACTAGTATTATAATAAATTCCCAGTCAATTGTCGCGTATAAACGAAGACGTCGGCTAACAGAATGTTGGCTCATTATTGTTAAAGCGACGGACTCTCAGATATAATATTAGACGGCTCTTTTTAAGTAAACTTGCAGAAACGACTGTATACTTTAAGTTGAAATTAAAGACGTTGATAGAGTATATCTCTATTTTACGGATATTTTATCTAAAATAGTATTATTTAAAGACTTTTTTCGTACGATAGAGAAACGCTTGACCACGATCACACCTACTGGTGAGCGAAGATGTGGGCTGTGACCAGAGAGTGTAGAGCGCGCTTTGTAGCACTACCAGATTGTGCTCGTATTATTATTTACTTTCACGAAGATTTTGACACATACCACGTACACAAATACACATACACGTACAAATATTGAAGGTTGCCTGGCAGAGATGGCTTAGAGCCATAAGGCCGCCATTTGTACATTTAAATCAATTAAGATGTTTATAAAATAAGATAAAACCCAATGTACAATAAATAATAAATAAATAAATATTACTTTTTCTTAATGTGTTGGTATCTAACAAAAGTTTATGAAAAATAATACAACAATAACTTCTATGATAGTGCAATTAGAAAGAGATTATTATCTACAGATGTACTTACAAGTATTTATAATTAATAATAATTAAATGTATGATAGATGCTGATAGAACAAATGTTAAAGTTGTTCGGAAATTTTTTACAAAATTTTTATTTTTGTTATTGGTTCTGTCAGGCAAGAATTTAATCCTTTGTTTAGATTAAGAGCATCACGTCTACGTCCCCGTGTTCCTGTTCTACTAAAAACTTCATAAAAGGACCTATATTTTCACTAATCACATATGTAATACCTTTATGTTACTTTACTTCATATTATTCAATACATTATCACTTTTTATATTTTATAAAACATAGATAATTACAGTTAAACTAAAGGTAGATATGTAAATACTGGTATAAATTAATTTACTCAAAATCGTTTCGTTAAATGAACGAGACGTCCTTTATTACAACTGCAAGTCTCTTATTAAATAGATTAAACAATGATTATCGTGACGGAGACTTGAGAATTTTCATAAGTTCAATTGAACGGAAAAAATCGGCACGGACTAATCACGACACGATTTGGCTGGCTTTATGTAAGAATGAGTTATCGATAATTGTGATTATTTTGTTTCATTTTAGACATTATTGCTGAAAAATAGAGATGATTTAAAAATGTTTTGTGATTTTTTTGTGAAATGTATTGTTGGTTGAAATGAAATGCAAATAAGTTCTAAAGGTAAATAAAACCTGTTCGTATTCAAATTCAAGTTTTTTAACGTGATAACGTTTTTAAAATCGTTTTAGTCGGGTGACATGTTCAGAAACTTGTGTCACACCAAAACCTCACGAGCGCTATCGCAGGTATAACGAGAGAGAGACAGACCGATCTCCCGTCTCATCTCGAGCGCTGCCGCCTGCCACCAATAAGACGTTATCACGTAAACATCTCGATCGTAAACCTACTTTACAAACAACCAATTATTTATTTAAATAAAATGATTATTCATTCTAGATGAATATTATTAGAATGATTATTTCTTCTAGATGCCTTTTGATATTTAATTTAGAACTGTAGTAGGTACATATAGGAGTATAAATGGCAACAATAAAAGCAAAAGTAGGTAAGTTTAATTCGTAGCACAAGTTTCATTAAACCGGTGCACTACTGCTGAATGCCGTCCAAGCTAACAATTAAGGCAGATTAAAAAAACTTCTTTATTTAAGAGAGGATGTTTCCTTCGGAGATCGGCAATTTGTTGAAATTTTCTTTAAAAATTTTCACTTCGATGTCCGTTTAATAGAGTACCTGACTTATGTTTGTTCTGACTTTGTAATTCGATTGAATTGTTAATCTCGAAAGAGGATTAGGTGTAATTCCGTTTTCCTTTTCAATATTTGGATAGAAATTCGACTTGATTTTAATACAATGCTTAATGGTGACAAAACATATTTTTAAATTAAATAGAGAATAGTCAAAATATGTTGCATTAAACACTCATCGTACCTACTTGGTATCTTTCTTTCATTATTATATTTATTATTAATCAAAAATACGCTTAAAAAACAACAAATAGTACACACACAGAAAATGGGAGGTCTTGTAAGCATAGAAATTTGTAAAAATATAACAGGTACAGGTAGTAATAAACTAAATTATTCTCTTCCATTTGCACACACAAAATGTGCCTAGCTATATTTAACTTTTAAAATAACTCCCTTAGCTCCAAGAGTTATAAAAACCGTACAGATCCCTAATATACCATTTTTCTCATAGTCACGTATAGTTCACAGTACATCCTGCGTCCTGTTATCAATTCTCATTAGATAACACCAGCGACGTCTCGGAACCGAACTGCAAACAACCTTATCTGGAACCCGGGTGAGGACTGAGATGTTTTTCAAATTGATTTGTAACTATTTTCGTATCTAAATGTGATAAATTAAAGTATTGAGTATGAATTGTGTAATGTTATGGGCAAATATTTTATGTGTTTTAGGTAGAGTAATAATTGTTATCTGAGGGGCTATAGATTACATTTCAAAGTAGAGAAGATTTCAGGAGTTACAAAGTTCCTGGATAAATTATCCATTGGGTTAGCCATTAGCCTAATGGCTAAATACATCAATCAACAATGTATTTCAATAGTTTATGACCATATATTTATCAGTATACGATGAGGTAGAAATAAACGCAAATAGAAGAACATGTAACCATAATACCTATAATTTAAGGTTAGAAGGTTCGTTTGGTTACGAAGAAGCAAAAAAGAAATCACATTCTACGAATCAATTATGATAAGGTATTTTCACTCCCCGTCAAACGATTTTGCACAAATTCACCGCTTGGTTAAACAATTTATTGGTCGTTTAACCTTCATATGTTATGAAAATACATCGATATATGAGTATTAAGTAGGTACAAGAGGCAATGCTGAGGTCTCATCGTGAGGCGTTACGCGCTGTTGGACGCCGCCATCTTTATAGGCCTTGTGTGGTACAGATAGCATAAAAATATGAGTAGTCACGTTTTACATTTATATATTTCGATATTTAGTTATTAAATTTCAGTGGACAAGGATGAAAATTTATTTATTTTAAAAATATTTTTTATTGTGAAATTTTCGAATAGATCGCATTTCTTGACTTCATAGACGGGAATGTTGAAGTTTTGAATAAGTTTGTTAACTAAGAAAGAATAGTGAATGATGATTTTTATATAAAAATTACGATCACCTAAATTAATTGCAATATTTGCAACTCCTGATTAATACCTACAAAAATTTCTATATAATAAAATGAAAATGTATACTAATGTAAAGCATTACATACCTACTCTGAAAGAGGCCATTTATGTAAAGAAATTAAGTATGGCATACCTACATAACGAAAGGGGTTTAAACGTGTTTTTTGCAAACGGTACATCGGTAATCAGACCAAATATTTTCGAAATCGTCCACGAGCCGGTTTTGGAGTTTTTTCGTTTCGTCGCCGCTTGCCATCTCAGTTGAACAAATAAAGACAAGTGTGCGCTTCAAGGAAACGCCGATTCGTAAAAAAGCCTTTTCGGTAATCGCGTGTTGAAACACCCAGTTAATGTTGCTGTAAGTAAGGGAAATGTTGCTTCATTTTCATTGGAATTACTCAAAATACTCATGCTATGCTTAAAAATTAAAAAGGATAATTCGAATTATTTTTTTGAGTTTTTTTTATTGTTTATCTGCAAAACAACCATAACATCTATCATGTTACAATATTTTAAATTGTTAATGTTCAATTTGTCTTCAAAATAACCATAACACCCTCAAGAACAAATTTTAACAATAGTTGTGATTTTTTATATCTGTTTACAATTTGCACATCATGACGATTACAGTTGCAGTCATGTTGCAGTGCTATCTACGAAGTGATGATGCTGTCATAATGAAGGAAATCGCCTCCTTAGTACAGTGGTTGACGCGTGAGCGTAGAACCGAGGGGTCCTGGGTTCGATTCCCGGTGGAGACGAAGAAAAAAAAATGTCTCGGTCTGGCAGGACACAGAAAGCTGATCACCTACTTATCTCTAAAGAAAATCGATCAGTTAAACAGATGTATGCGTAATGCATCTGCAGGAAAGCGTCTTTTAATGCAGGAAACACAGTATTTATGGCAGGTTTTTTTTAATAAATTAATTTCTTGCAGATACACCACCAGAAATATAGTCTGTATTCTATATTACAATAATATGAAATGAGAAGATGGCGAAGGGACTGAACCATACACATTTATATAAAAAGTATCAGAATTGAAGACCGGTACATTTAAAGCTCATATCAAATAATATAGTTTTTCTACTTTTATCATTTAATCTAAAGTGTATTGGATTGATAAGCGTCAAGTGATGGTTGCTAAGTGCAGTCTGCCTTGATACTAAACTTGATAGTGGGTTCGGTGCCCGATAATAATGCAAGTGACACTGAAACTCTAATCAATTGTATTTGTTATCAAAATGGTAAGCTATTTTCCTTAAGATTGGCATGGTAAGTATGAAAACTTTTTAGATGTTATCATTTAAGTTTGAAGTATACAGGTAATTGGTAATATTTTCTATTTTTATATTGATTCAATTAAAAATATATTTCTATTAATTTAAGGCTGTGTAATGTGTATGCTAACATAATATGTTCCTATTTACCTGTATGTAGCCTTCGTAGCACCTGAGCTTTATAGTAGGCTTTATAAAAACATTAATTTTGAAAGTTGGAATGTAGAGTCGTTCGATGTTATTCTATTTGATACCTATAGTTATTGACAAAGAACTTGTCTTTTGATAGAAGTATCAATTCCATAAATAAGATATAATAAAAATGCATGGTAGGTATGTTTTGTACAATATGTAAGTATGTATAAAACAATATTTTTATCACAAAAGACTGCTCTACTTATACGTCTATTTCCTTTTTTAGAACTTTGTATGACTTAACATATATGAATTTTTAACAAAACAATTATAACAAAAGAGCATATATAAAGACACTTGTAAAAGCTCATTCACGTTAAGTATTCCAGAATTTTCTATAGATAAGTATTTATAGCGTTTAAATGAAAGCAGTTGTAAGGAAGGTACGGACAGAGAGAATACTAAATGTTTCAATTTGCTATAATCTGACTCGGTGTGTTTGTACCAAAGAATTTGTAAGTACTGCTTGATGCTGGTACATTTTTAATATCACTTTTGTAGCGTGTAATGGGACTAAACTTTAGTTTGTAGTACTGTCGTTTGAATTTTAAACGTAGATTGAATTTGTGATAACCTGTTCACTTGTTAGTCATAGCTAGATATAAGTATAGCTGCTGTAGCATATTATAGATTCGCTATAAAAATAATCAGTTAAAATGGAAAATCAATCTTTACACAACAACTTGTATTATCGCTACTGAAAAGATTGCTTCAAGGCAAGTTTTATTGCGGAAGGGTGTTATATAAAAAAAGAAGAGTACGTACGGATAATATGATTATTGATAAAAGTGATACAGACAATATAATTTTTATGAATACAAAAATTTGTAATTTATTTAAAATGCAATACCTATATAGTGATAACGTGCATGTATTATGAATGAATAAGAACATGAGTTTATTGTAAACTTCTGAGTTTTCCACAAACCCTTCCCGGTTTCTTCTAATTGTAAGCTGTGGTCACATATTATAACCGGTTGTGCATACGCCAACTTATATTAATTATAAAGCTATATTTAGCCTTAGTACACATGTAACCTTTTTGAAAATAAATGCGCATGAAACAATAGACTGTAAGGTAATTTTTAGCGTATCGTATGTTTCGGAAAACTAGGACGAGGTAGGCAAATAAGTGGATTTCAATAACATAGGGTTCGGGCAAGTCGAACCAAACAACGAAATTACAGTACATCCGAACGGAAAACACACAAACACGGTTCGGACCTTCATTCGGAATTCTCAAAAACCGTGCCGTCGTTGTCTCGCTTCCATAAATATTTACCCTGGCCAGTTATTGGCGAGTACTGTTGTGTGGGGAAGTGGCTTAAAAATAGTTTTAAAATAGTTCAAAAAAGGTTTAGATATCAGTCGATATGCTGTATTGATATTGCATTTATATATTGCAAACATCTTCTTCAGCATCTAATTAAAAGTAGATTACACCTCGCTGTTAAAGGAAACAAATCGTACCTACCATTGATATAAGAATCTAATTCATAATCAAGACTAATCTAAAAGCTTACAAAGCTTAGCAATGTTTTTCTTCTTCAGCTTTGAAATTGCTGAAAAAAAAAATAATTCAACATAATCCTATCCATCCTTTTTTGTTGCTGTGTCAAGTCTGGTAGGATATTATATATACTTTTACAATAATTTAAGCTGTTATAAATCCCGCCACAACTATTCTTATTCACTACAATTATACCAGTACAATTAGTCCGGGATACATCGCCCATTTTTGCAAGTGATTACTATCAAGCTAATTTTTCGTGAGTAGCTTTATTTTGATGAGATGCCCTATAATTTCATGTACGAAACTCTCGATTGTGGTAGCTTACAGAGGTAACAAGGATAAAAATTTTTGATTTGAAGCTACTCACGAAAAATTAGCTTGATAGTAATCACTTGCAAAAATGGGCGATGTATCCCGGACTAAATACATATTGTCAATCATAATATATTTCCAGAGTTTTCCACACGATTGTACTCGTTCAGATCTTTTTCACAGTGTAATAGACTTCGCGGGCGGACACATGATACGTTGAATTCAGACAAAACCAACGTTTTCAAAGAACATATCAACTATGTGTACTGTGAGTTACTTACACGTCTGCTTTCTTTTATGTGTCTGTCTATGGGAATGCTGTTTATGGATATATGAATATTCAGAATTTATATAAATAAACTACTTTAAAAATTCCTGAGAAAATTGTTATAATTTAGACCAGATTACACCATGTTTATGATTTAGGTTATCATTTATAATGGTGCCTTGTTATTGGATGATTTTGTTGTATATGTCTGAACGTATATATGTATAGTCATATATGTATATGTCTGAACATTTACTACCTTCCAATTTATAATGTTAATAGGATATACTTAGGATATACAACATATAACTCATACCCTATTCTATAATTCTATCATCATATTCAGCAATTTCCAATTACTTGACTGTGCTATTATTATCTTTTAATTGATTATTACTTATACTATTCTGCGCACACCGGACACATTTACTAGGTATTTTCAATTTTAGAATCTTCAATACGTACAGTTAAAGAGACTTTAGATATGTATTCTGGCCTGAGTGTACCACAGGATCTTCCCTGTTAACCCTGTGTATAAACCAGTAAAAATCTACGCTGTCTTGCGGAGAATCCTGGACCATTCTTTAAGCAAATTGCGCTGAGAATTCTTTTTAAATTCCAACGGATTTCAGTCATAAATAATCTGTAGTTATACATGTCACATGTGACATTCTCGTGCTATCCAAACACCAAAGACCAAACACCATAACGTGGGTTTCTACGAAGCTCGCCTCGTTAACGTCTATGTGTGAAATGGCCGACTTGTGACAATACTACACAATTTGTCCCTCGTGTTTGCCTTGGATCGAAAATGTCGGGTCATCATTGAGTTAAAAAGCCTCTCCTTGAATTGTTTTTCCATTTTCTTATGTGCGAGAACATGATATTTTGAGTAGATTGTTAGATTTTTCAGGATGCTGTCACCTGCACCTATGAGCTAACGATGATCTTTCCAAACCTATTACTTTAGGTAACTTACAATATATGTATTACGCAATTCATAAATAGGTGTGACTTCCAATTCCTGTATAATGTCTAAATAGTATCTATAGATAATAATAAAAGTTTTATTCAATTTAAGTCAGCATTGAATAGTTTAATTAACATTTTTTCTTAAAGACCTTAATTGATTTGTCCTAAAAATCTGTATTTCACGCAACAGCATCTAAAACTGCCACAGTAGAATACATTAATTTGAAACTTTGAATCATGTTACAAGTTACAACCATTTAAATACATAATATATTATATGATTTAAGATCGAATACGTAACCTTCCTTCTGTTTCCGCTCGTGTAACCACACTTGTTAAGGAAATATAACGTTATTCCAGCCGCAATATGGAAGAGATATTGCAAAATTCCAAGGGCCTTTAGTGAAAAATGTTTGCAGATACTGTACATAACCGTACGTTGTCAGTACTCTTGCTACGTTCACGTACTCTAAGTGAATAACGAGGTGCTAACCCACTTGCCAACTCTAATGAGATGATGCTAATCACTGACAAAGGAAGTGGCCGATCTCCAGCCTCTGGCTCAGGCTAGTGTTCTTAAAATATAAGTCAGATTCAGGGCTCTCGTGTTGAGAGCACAAACACCGATCGTTAGGCTTTTAATTAGCTCTTAACTTTGTTTACCGGGCGCTGAAAATATAGAAAATTTATAGACGCTTTGCATGCAAGATTAAAAACTAGTTTAGTTAGGCTTTGGTTTAAGTGAATAAGTTATTTGTAAGATGCAGGAAGCTTAAATATTCGTTAAATTATGATATAGAGGCTAGTGTTGCTATTTTATAAAGTCTTAATTAATAATCAGTAAATCATATTCTATAAAATCATAATTTAGATTAACATGATGTGTCTATGAATAATCTATACATATAATAAAATCGTAGGAAAGTCAAAACTGTACATTGAATATTTTTTTAAAAGAATACATAATCCATGATCTATAATCGATATAGAAGCCAAAAATATAGTTTTTAGAATTTTTGTCTGTTTGTCTGTTTGTCTGTTTGTCTGTTTGTCTGTATGTTTGTCCGAGCTAATCTCGAAAAGTACTGCATAGATTGACTTCAAATTTTGCATGAATATTACTAACAGCTCGTGTAAGGTTTTTTTAAACATATTATCATGCTATCACCTCCGGGGGAGGAGCTGTGAACCTTTACTTTTCTTACGTATTCCGTGTACTACGACAGCGTACAATCTAAAGACTCATGTTTAAATGTTGTTTTTGAGTAAGCCATGCTATTATCTAGCTTTACACTATAAAAACTACGTCATTTACGTAATTTGGGCAGAGAAACTGTTTAATGAATCTTAGTACTATAAAGACAAATTTGATTCAGCGCCATCTATGAGATTTCGTAAAAATCAAATCAATTTACATGTTATCACTACTGAACACAATGTTAAAAATTAATAATTTAAATATAATTATGTTATTTATTTATTTAACTCTTTAACCCATAATAAATCTTCCCTTCCCTATAAGGTGCGCTTATATAATTCGTGTGAATATACTACATTTTTAAAAGTGAGGGTAGATGTATATTATTTTAAGTCAAACTAGACACCATTACAGTTAATCTAATATTGATTGTGTTCATTGGTTACATTTTTAAAAATCTTCGTGTTTTAATAATTCGATCACGAGGCGGGACTCTAATACAAAAAGGTTAGTTCGTTGATAATTATTATTCCTTCATCATTTACATGTTGTTAGTAAAAATATACTTTGACTGTTAATACTTTTGTTCAGTATTTATCTGTATGATTATTGCTTGGTAAATAATATATTTTCATGTCGTATACCTAATTATAAACATAAGTGTGATGTGAAACTAGCTGGATTTATTTTTACACACTCACAGTCTTATATTTTGTGTTAATGTTAAAATAGTATTAATAGTGTAAATCATAATATTTTTTCAAAGTTAAAAATATTTCCTTTTTTCTGATGGTGTTGCCATCGAATTAAACCGCGCTGTCGTTTCGTTCACAAAAAGTCATGTTATTAGGACCGAATATGTAGCCGCCTCAACTTACGGAAACGAGAGTAACCTGCGTTGTCTGTTAGTTATTGTATAGTCGAATTTAACGTTACATGGAAATTGGAATCTAAATATATGTATACTTACCTACTTATATTAAATCGGTAGAGGTCAATTCTGCACATGAAATATATTTCCTAAATAACTATCACCAGGTGATTAGAGATCGACATCGACGTCAAAAATGTTTGTCCGTCTGTCTGTCTGTATAACCGTTATAGAAACAAAAACTACTCGACGGATTTAAACGAAACTTGGTACAATTATTTTTCATATTCGTGAGCAGAGCAGCAACTCCATTTTTAAGCTTTCGTCGCGTGTGCGTTCTTAATGCGTGTATCTTAATGGTTAAAGCTACACAGAAATCAAGTATGAAAGAAATGTTCTCCATATTATATAAAAAATATCTCCCGACATCATAAATGTCTATCTTTTATGGTTGAGCTTAGGAGTTCAAAGCTTTCTGATTATATTTGTCTACTAGCTGTCCCCGCGACTTCGTTCGCGTGGAATAGTGACTATGGGACCTATGACCATGGGCTCAGGGTGGGGCAACAATAAAAAATCATTTTTATTTTCATGCTCCCACTCCCGCGCCCAATCGCACTCCCACGCCATATGCCACGTTCAGTCCCAATCCCACGCCCACGCCCACTCCCCTTCACAATTAGTACCTACCAGATCAAAGCCAGGGTAAGCGCCCCACCCAGCCCCACCGTGGCTACGCCCATGCTGAATTACTACTTAAAATACAATTATTGAGTAAATACGTACAACCATACTGTACTGTTGTACTACCATAAATAATTAAAAGAATTGTTATTAAAATTTCTTACTAAACTGAGCTAAAAAACTTACGTACCAAATTATTAAAGAAAATCAAGAAATGAAATGCCTAACCTATACCAAATAGTTACTACATATTATTGTAATTAAAAATTATGATTAGTATATAATATCGAAAATCAAAAAAGAAATGCCTAACTAATTCTACGTAAAATTTCTTTTAAATTATGTCATATTATTTTTTAGGAACCAGGGGGGGGGAGAGGAGCAAATTCTATTTCCTTCCTTTCTTAAACGGATGTTTTTAATAATCTATGGTGTAGCCAGTAGCCACTGATCAGCTTAATCGATACTCAGTTTTTATCATATCCAGAAAAAAATCCAAATTAGATCTTTCCTGTCTCACGCACGTAACTAAAGGCTGAAGAGAGAGAGAGCACGTAACTAAACCGTTGAGACGAAGAAAAGTGTATAGAAAAAGGAATAAATAATTTCATAAACTTCCCGACGATCTTTAAAAATAAATTATAACTTTCATTTTTTTCATTCCCACTTTTACCCCTATGTAGGTATAATAAGTGGATGAACCAATTTTGATACACTTAAAGATTACACTTATCTAAGAACCAGCGTCGGAAAATATTCTGCCTAACAAAAAAAACCGCATCTAATTCGGTTTACCTGTAGCCAGCTACGGTGCCATAGACAGACACACACACACACACACAGAAATACATAGCGGTCAAACACATAACACCAGTCTTTTTGCGTCGGGGGTTAAAAATATAATACGACATAATTTAAAGGACATTTTATGTGGAAAATTTACCTATACACCAGGGTAGATAATTTTTGAAACAAAAAAAAATCGCAGTAGGATGAAACCCATCAGAAAATGATATGATAAAAATGTAAGGAAAAATAAATTACGGTCAATCGGAGTTCGGGAAGTGCGAGGGGGGGAGCTTTTAAGAGAAAAAAATGGTTTCTCTCGATTTCTCGATAATAATAACAACTGCTAATTTTTTTCTAAATATTTTAATTGTACAGACATCACTTTTCCACAATTTTATTATATGTATTGATGATGATGATTGAGATTATAACACTCTTAGTCCGTTTTAAGTTAATTTTTATTCACCCGCATCAGTGCCACCTAAAAAATCTTTATATATCGAAATTCGAGCAAAGTTAAGAAAATGAGAAATAAGAGTTCTCAAGGATCGTTAGAGATAAGAGGCTTACTATTGACCGAAAACAACATGTGTTATGCCGAACCTGAAACCGCTTCACAACGAGAATTGCGGCTCACAGCTGACCGCGAACGGCATGTACTATCCTGTGAGACCGAAACCTTCACTGAGAGGGTATATATAACGTCTCACAGCTGATCGCAAATGGCATATTGTACTATCCCGTGAGACCGAAACCCTCACTGAGAGGGAATTACGTCTCACAGCTGATCACGATCGTCATATTTTATCTCGAGAATTCTGAAACTTTTACTCAATATGAAGACCGTTTGACAAATAATAGGGTGCACCATAATATTATTCGATCTCTCGAAGATGAACATGAGCATAAGTAATGACTAGAGTAGGGACGCGAATATTACCATTATTTGAGACAAGAACGATTAATAAGTTTGTTTAATGAAAGATTAAGAATTGAAACTATTGGTCTCTTTAAACGGACGAATAGCGAGAGGCCCGTCTTACTGCAGACAGATTTCGACATAGTCTTAATGACTTAGAGGTAAACATAGAAGATCAATCTACAAATTCGGTGGTGTGGTCCGACAAAATAATATAAAAGTGGGTTTGCTTATAACCTCACAATTGATTACAGATCATCTTCTGTATAGGCGATATTAACGTAGTATGTTCTTTTTGTAATGCTTTAAAGTGGAGTAAGGAGTCGGCTTTCGTTTGAAGATACGCCGGAACCTTTGAAATCACTACTTTTAAGTTTTAGAGGAACATGTGCAATCTAAACAGTTCTTAGACAATATTAGCTCTTATAGTATTGCGTTTTAAATGATCCTTTGGTGCTCAACAATTATCAGATGCTCCTTTCATTCTTACTTTTAAGATACAAGGTCAAGTTTATCATTTGATAGGATCCCTTTTGCCTGAAGGCCAACCTAAGTTTCTTTAAATATATTTTGTATTCGACTACGACGAATAATCGAATACAAGAAATCAATATTTCTCGAATTTAAAACTGAACTCATTTCACAATTTTAGAACATGTTAATTCATCAGGTTAATCCGTATATATGCGTTTTAAATCGACATTAGAAGCTTTTCCTCAAAATGGTGATATTAATATAAAATTGGTATAAATGCCGATAGACGGAAGTCTATCAGCACTCAGGAATTCCCTGAGCGTGTTATAACGCCCAGGCCACAGTATTACAATTTTTCCTACAGTAGGGCGACGAATGTATTTTCGCATAGCAACGGAGGGGAACTCGTGGGGGGTAAAGTGACGCGGGCCACGTACCACAAACATGTTTAGTTTGTGGTACCGAGCGCGAAAGAAAGTCATCGTGTTTTTAGTAAAGTTACTATCTAAACTAACGTAATTTATTACTTAGGTACATATTCTATAATGGTGCGCTCAAACTGTTAATCTACATTTAATTTAGATTATTATTTTAATTACTAAAAAATGTAGAATTTAAATCACATTCATTCATGTTTTCCTCAGATATTCGATGTCTATGATTTTCGATGATTTTAAGATTTTCTTATCAGAGTATTCAATTTTAATGTATGTAGTTAAATTTTATAAGAGACAATTAAGAACATTCAAAAATAAAGTGTCACGTATTTTTTTTAAACGACGAATGACGAAAAACGACCGAATCGCGGACGAAGTCGCGGGCAACAGCTAGTTGGATAATATATTACAATAATAATAAGAATGTCTTTTGATTTCTGTAAAATATTTAAATTTATCTTTAAGCTTAAATTCACTCACGTCGTAACCAAATAAACATTAAACAATAAAACAATAAACAATAAACTTTATTTCCAAAAAATATAAGATATTTCCAAAGAATATAGAAGATATTTCCAAAGAATATACTCTAACTTCGATTTATTTAAATGAGGTTTAATATTATATGCACACGCAAGATATTTTCTAAACTTATAAAGACATAGTCTGATAGCTGGTGCGCGTATTAATCAATATTCTCTCAGAACGGGGTCCTGTAGAGGCTTAGAGAGGCACAAACATGTCGGTCGGCGGCGCCCTTTGATGTTCCAGCACCGTCAAAGCTCGCAGCCGTTGTGGCTTTGACGAAATTGTCTACAGCATGTGCAGATTTTCCACTGTGTAAGTGTAGGCTCGAATGTTTTATTCATAACGTGGCGATGTACTGAATGCTGTATCTCCTGAGAGCAGTTCATTTGTGTAACTTTCGAATAACTTGGAATATTGATGGCTTTGTCTTTTTGTCGGTGCTCGGGGACGTGAATATGGATTCGCGCTTTTAGTGCGCTATTTTGGAGGCAGTGTCGCGTTGTTACAGCAGAACGATGGTGTGATGCCCGAGTAAGCGATTTTCTGCACCAGAGATTTGGTAAATTTATCAGTAGCAGGAAGCATTAAAAGTACTCATTTGCAACTTTATGTATAACAATTGAATCTCGTAGAGCACAAAACGTATGCGTCTACGATGTAGGCTCTACAAATATATATTTAATTTGTATACAGAACTATATAGATAATTGATACTTATCATCATCATCATAACCGCCATCACCAAAGTAATATTTTTTTCCACACATTGCATACTTAAGTTATAATCCACCACTCTGGCCAAGTGCAGGTTAGTATATGACACGCTTTCTTCTTCTACGTAATAAAAATATGTATTTCCAAAATCCATCCAAACATACATACAGCAACATACATGCGAACACACTGTCATTCATTATTAGTTACTAGATTTCCGCCCGCGGCTTCGCCCGCGTTTGCAAAGGAAAACCCGCATAGTTCCCGTTCCCGTGGGATTTCCGGGATAAAAACTATCCTATGTGTTAATCCAAGTTGCCCTCTATATGTGTGCTAAATTTCATTGTAATCGGTTCAGTAGTTTTTACGTGAAAGAGTAACAAACATCCATACATCCATACATCCATACATCCATACATCCATACATCCTTACAAACTTTCGCCTTTATAATATATATTAGATATTAGATTAGATTAGATCAAGTAGAAGCATGTACCAGTCGACTACAAAGCTGCCATATTGCAATATCCCCTGAACACGTATTTAGGAGAGTGCTTGCGATGATTTGGGCATTTATTAAAAAGCACACAATGCAATCCACTACAGCGATCGGTCTCTTCTGTTTTATTTTTAATATTAAACCCCCAGGCGACCCAGCTTAGTACAGAGTAATGAAGGAATAGAATAACATTTGCATGATAAAAATTTAGTTAATTTATTATCTGTAGGATATAATAATGTTTTCTTAAAAATAAAGTTTATTATTAATCTGGGAGTACTAATTGTATATTTAAAAGAACATTTTGCTTCTATTATAGATTAAATAAATAAGTCATATTTAGCATGCAAAGCAGCATAAAAGCAACATTAACAATGTCAATAAACTAATAAGTTTTTTTTAATATTTATTTATTTATTTAAATTTATTTAGCCTTTATTAATCCATGACATTTCAACACAAATTACAGCAAAGTACACTTAAGAAGATAATATTAATATTTATCATGTAATTCGGATTAATGTCCTGGCCCCTTTCGGGTATAGGCCTCCTCCAATTGTCCCCATTTCTTCCTGTTGCCAGCTGCCTTCATCCAGTCTCTTCCCGTCAATTTCAGGATATCATCGACCCAGCGAGCCTTTGGTCTGCCTTTCTTCCGCTTGGCTCCTGGACCTATCCACTTCGTGTTTTTAATATACCCTTTAATTAAAATATCGGTACTAAGTGACCTGACCAATATTGCAATAGATGTAATTGATTTTTTTTTTAATTACTGAAGTAGATTTCCCGGACATAATCTTCAATAGAATAAAACGAATAAGACTTGATTATTCATTTAAACAACCAAAAACCACACTCAATAAACCCAATTTCTTTAACTCAAAACATAATTATTACAATTAATCAAAAATTAAAAATTACAGCCTCTATAAAAATTAAAAAGCTACTCTGCCTGTGACACCGCGATCCTGTAAGAGCTCTAGGCGGCATTATTAAGATTCAGATGGATCCTCTTCATCATGCCGGGATGCTGGTACAATAATTATGAATTATGTAACGTGAACGCTAATTCATTTTACGTTATGGCAGTTTAAAACGTAATTGTTAGGTAATTGAAGTGGCTGATAAATTTTTAATGTGTATATTTTGAAGGGTTGTTTTCTGTATCAAACAGCAGAGTATTAAATTTCCTAGAATTACCAAGAACTAGTTCTTGGTAGTTCTGTTTTTTGTTCTGGTGAGCAAATTTTGGGTTTCATTATTCTACTGTATATCGATGTGTATATGTCGAAGGCAAATTGTATTATTTAGCCGCTTACAAAAGCTCGGCATTTTGTAATATGTCGAGAATTCGTAATCAGAAATTTTTCGTTTGGATAAGGAGTTGGGTAAGGTTAGGTTCGAGTTTTTAAAATTAGACAGAAATAGGATCCCAGGAGGAGAAAATATAGTAAAGGAAACACTTAATAGGTACATATAATATGCTGAAAAGTCAGATTAATTTGGAGTTTTATTTGTTAGCACAAACAACTCGAGAAAATAGTAGAGAATTAAGTGGCAAAAAAGCTCTGTTTTACACTAGAATTTAACCAAATACATCTGTTATTCAATTCCAGTAGTAAGCACCCATCGATCGCTTAAACAATAAAAAAATAATTAACCAACAGCGACCTAAATTCGTTCTATAAAAACTGGTAATCGTCTGTTAATAGCGACTATTCGGCGTACTAGTTCTGTAAACAATTCTTATGGACAAACACATGACATATAAATGAGCTTATACAAGCTTTCCATGTGTCTCGATCCTTATCAGGCCTTGGACGGGAATGGTGGCATCGCGTGCAATGCAGGGTGGTAGTGGAGTATGAGCGATGGCGATTTCAGTGCTTTTCTTTTCCATACTAATATTTATAAAAAATAAATTGTATTGTAAGCATGTTTATAACGAATTTAATCAAAATGTAATGGACGGATTTAATTGAAACTTTACAGTAAAATAGGTCTTTCACTGTGCATGCTACTAACTATGGAACTCCCTGCCAGATTCTATTAAACATGCTCAATCCTTAAAAAGTTTCAAAACTATGGTTAAAGCTCATTTCCTTAGTCATAGCCAAGCATAATATTTACTTATATTATATACTTATTGTTAAATTATTAATTACTATGTATTATGTCATATTATGTTATTTTGTATTTCTCTATCCCTTTCACTATTTATTTTCAATAACAATATAAATATGTATGTGTATGTTTTTCCCTACTATTATTATTTATTATTGCACTACCCATTTATTTTATTTTATACTTTTTCCTCTACTGTACAAAAGGTTGTGTGGAAGAAATCGCTCTAAAGCGATAAGACCGCCATTTGTACTTAGTTTAAGCTATATTTAAGTGTCTGTATTTCTTTTTTTAAGTGGAATAAAGAATTTATAAATAAATAAATAAATAGAAATTGCGCGATCCAGATAGTTAAAGATAAGGTAAGAGGGTAATTGTTAGAAGATTATGATGATCTAAATATACACATTCAGAATGATTTCTTGGTGGTCATGCAGAGCGGGTAAAGAAAAAGACAAACAAAAAATAGAGGAAAAGCGTCTCTATTAGAGCTTTTCTCGCTTTATTTTCTATGCGTCCACACATTGAAGCATAAAAGAAGACAGTAACTACTGTTCAAAAAAAGTTCTTCTATAATTGTTATAGTTGTTTGTTGTATTAAATTAAACATTGAAATAAAGTAGACTTAAACTTTTTATAATCATGTTGTACTGACAACTGTTTCGTCAAAATCTGCAGTTACAGTAAAAAGCTTTTGGATGATTAATTTTTATTTCCTACTTACTTATTAATTAAAAAACTAAATAATATTTTAATACAATTATTATTTGTACCACATCATAAACGGTATCTAATGGGCAGTGGAAGCTCTGGCAATTATAAAGGTTGTGTAAAGTTTCATAAAAGTTTATATTTAAGCCGTATTTATGCATAGATAATAAGTTAGCTTGCGGTCGTTAAGCTCAAAGGGGTAACAGTCCAGTATATTTCAGTAAAACAGTGATTATTTGAGGTTTTGTCCCTAAATTAGTTACTTATTTAATTATTTTGACCGTTAATTTGTAAAAAACTCACATTAAACATGGATTACACTCTTGGGTGATATTATATTATGATAGTTGATAGAATTATTATGCCTGCAATTTTTGACGTGACAACGTCTTATAATTCGATAAAGCCGGCTGCACGCACGAAAAAACATGACTCATGCGGCGTTACCTCGTTCTGAGGCGTTCCATGTAAGGCTTGAAGTGCAAGCGAGAGCGCGGAACGATCGACAAAGAAGCACAATCTGACGTTGTCACGTTCAACTATCGTCAGTAAACCGACTTTACAGACAACCAATTTTTTTTAAATTAACCTATACCATATCTGTAAATTTTTGAAAGAATCTTTGTTCAAAAACAAAAACTCTTTATATAATCTGCGCATTGTCTGACCGATTGGCTTGGTTGGTAGTGGCCCTGCCTTCCAAGCCAGAGGTCGTGGGTTCGATTCCCACCCGGGGCCAATATTTGTGTGATGAACATAGATGTTTGCTCTGTGTCTGGGTGTTGAATATCTATATATATGTATTTATTTAAAATTATATATATGTATGTTTATCAGCCATCTGGTTTCCATAACACAAGCGAAAGCTTAGTATGGGATCAGATCGTGTCGTATGTGAAAAATTGTCATGAAAATATTTATTTATTTATTGTAGAATTTGAAATTTCACGGCTATAATATTATATTACTTTAGAGATTTGTACGAATATTCTAATTTCAGAATTAGTAACTGCAGTATTTACGGAATAGAAAATATCACGAAAATGCTGAAGTCCCCAGCAATAGCTAGTTTATATAAAAATCGCTTGAAAAGTCGACAGGTGCGCGGACAGGGCTAATAGTTGAAAATTCAAAGTTCTCCAACACGCTGCGTAAACACTACGCCATCTGGCGGGTTTGCGTGGAACTGAGCCGCTGTGTTGCGCGCCTTGGCGTTTTTGATCGTTGGGGAGTGCGCAAGATACGATATTTTTAAGGAAAATTTTTTTTGAAAGTTTCAGATATTGATGCGATATTTTTAAAATAAAATCCCAGTGAGACACGATGGTCTATTCGGTTTAAATACTGCTATCAATTATGATTTGAGTAAAAATAATATACATTACCCATATATTTTTTTAAATTTACAATAGAATTTATGTATTTCGCATTATAACATGGAACATTTAAAAATCATTGGATCAAGGGGTGAATTAGGTTAAAAAGCATCAAAACGGCTAGTCTCGCTACACCATGCGTGTCATGTCGTTGTCTTACGGGGGAGAGCTTAATTGACAGCTTCAAGGAGCGCCTGGTGCAAAAATATGGCAAATTTTTATTGACGTCAAACCTCTTGTGCAGTATTGGTATCATTATTGTAGAGAAAACATTGAATACGTTTTAAACTGCGTCAAAGGGTAAGTTGTTTAAGCGTTTTCATTAAAAGTACCTAAGTATATGTAAGAAAGCTTTAGCACTTTCTACAGCTTTGTTCCAAATTTATTTAGGAATCTGTCCCATGATTTTGACCAAGTAATAATTAACCTGCTAATTACCATGCTTTTTACCTTATTTTAATTTGGACCTAAAATTTAAATAGAAAAGATATAGAAAAAATACGTTACCTGATAGTTGATACCCCTTCACGTAAATTAGGATTTTAAAACCCATATGTATAACTATATAATCGAAATAAATCTTGACATCCATCCAAATTTTTTAATATTATCTACTAGAATACATATAATAAAAATATCAAAAAATATAGAAATAAAATTATAGATATTAAAATTACAAATTTATTATTCTACTACCAGTGTCTAAAAATAATTAGCGGCAATGTAAATACCCCACAATCAGTTATCAAGTGGTCCCCGCGGTGCCCCGTGGCGTGATACGGCTCCTAAGGGATCCCAGTTTTATTACTTCGGGGACCAAGTACGCCCCAATTGAATGTTGTGTCAATTTTTAATGATACGGTTTAATTTGTTCGCTCATAGTTTGATGGTAAATATGGAGCTTTTTAAAAGCACTCTTTGTACATATGTCACGATTTTGAAGGTAAGATTGGAACAGTTGCAGTACTCTTAAGTAATGCACATCAGTAGAAGTTCAAAAGTATAGTATAATATTATGTAATGCTTAGTATGCTTTTAACGTTTTAACTGAGTTTTTAGTTTATTTACAAAGCTTTTTAGAAAATCATAAATCGCCTTTGAATGGAAATGGTACCAATCGGACTTAGCCTAGCCTTCAAATAAAAAATAATCACGAACGTTCTGAGGTAGCAACTTCCAAAAAATACAGTCGAATTGAGAACTTCCTTTTTTTAAATCGTTGATGAAAATTCTATGACTGGAAAAGTTTCGCATAAACATATTCATCATTTCATCATCCAAAGACTATGTATGATTTAACGACGAATTCAAAAAGCACATTATGCTTTATTTTTTCCAATAAAATAAGTTGAATTTGACCTTTCACCCATATATTTAACTAATGGCAGCGATTGTAGTGAAGATTGTTACGATATTTTTCTGTATTTTTATGGTTATGACATGACATAATTGGACATAACACAGCGCCAGTCGTGCTGTTTTAGTAATGTAAATCATATTTTGTATTTTAAAGTGAAACTTTTATTACATCGTCTCAAACTTTTTGGTCTGTGTAGCGCATGTCGCGTGTATCGCGGCTGCCGAGTAGGTATACCTACTCGGCAGCCGACCGTCACGCGACATGCGCTACACAAAGCAGTGTTCGGAACCGTTCGAACAGTTTCACTTTTACCGTGGTTTCATAAAACCACACAACATTTTTTTTTATCAATTTAATTAATAACTAAAGTTTAATTGATCCTATGTCCTATGGTATGATGTTAATACGAACCAATTATTTCGCATAATTTTCGCTAAATCCACGTAAACTGCCAAATAACCATCTGCAATAAAATAAAGGATTTATCGATACAAATGATTGCAAAATAGTATGTTATTGTGAATGCAAAGGGTGCCGACATATGGCCTATATTACTAGCAGCATTTATTAACTCTTGCTGTCACTCAATTTAGAGTATTAGCCGAGACAGGCCTGGCTGCAGGGCTAGCTTATATACAGGGTGGGCTTTAGCGAGATTATACACTATTCTTTTGGACAAATTATTTTCTTTGAACCAAATTAAGCAAACACAAACTTATAACATAGTTTTTATTTGTGTAAGTTGTGTCTATAATATTTATGAAAATACAAGTGAATGATTTTAAATGATTGGTTCCATTCTTATCATATTAAATTTAATTGATTTACTAGAAATTAATATTTTACTAAAAATAATACGCACATTAATGTATTTCTTTTTACAAAATTATAGAAATGTAATAAATAAATTATAGCGTGAATTATTTTCTTACTTTCCACCCAACAAAATACTTTAAACCAAATACTTAACAATAGTAATATCAGAGCACCCTGTATATCTAGGGGTACAATAAAGCCATACCGCAGGCGTTTAGCTGACACGCATTGTTCGCAACTCCCGCGCACAAACGTTTAGTTACCCGTGAAATTCCGCGGTATACACTAGTCTCGCTTCACTTCATTATAATAGATATTTGCTGTAATTATTTGGTTGTATGTTTGATTGATGAATACATTTTTCCCCCTACGTATTGAAATTTTCTTACAGGTAACTTATAACCTACATATGAAGAACGATTACAATTTTGTTTTATGTGCAGTAAAACTAATTTTTACTTATGACCTAGCAACTATAAAATAAAAAATAAAAAATAAAATAAAAAAAATAAAACATTTTTAAAAATATCTTAGCTCTACTTGACGAGTAATTTATTATACATGAACTACCATTTAATAACCGACATAACATGGACATATACCTATACGTACTAACAAACATTATACGTCTTATATATGTACTAATAATATACTAACAAAAAAATACCGACAACATTTTGATAAGACAATGTAAAGAACTACAAAAAATAGAGCAGCATTTTATACCAAACAAAAACCTAATGAAATCACAATAAGGCCACAACAAATGTTCACTACATAATTAAATAAGATCCGTATAGACTGCCCCAATAGAATAAAACAACTATAATTTATTCACCGTCAAACTAATCCGTTGCAAGTCGCGCGTGATCTGAACGCGATCAAATACGAACAATAAAAATCAGAGCCCGCCCTCGTAAGAGGGAACTAGAAAGGAGTGTGTTCATTGGAAAATCACGCGTTTTGTAGCGCGTTAATAAAGACGTAAAATATTTATTATAATGTGTACAAATGACCTAAAATCTGTAATAATTAAAAAAGTTTACAAAAAACATTTTAAAGTATTTGAAATAATCTATAACGATTATTATATAGTTTTCATGTTATATTTATAGTAAATTTGTTATGCACTGGACCAGATATAGATTTAGAACATCCTGTTTATCATTTAGAACTGCAATGTTATTGAAGTATTTGTCACAATCCATCTTAAAGAACAAAATAAGTTTATTAGAAATCTGTAATAATCGACAATAACACGAAATTAAAACGAAAATTAATGAATTTAAAACCCTCACAAAAGTGCCAACCAAATGTATAGGGTCCCTTACGGAGGAAACCGACGGGGTGTCGACCGAAAACAACACGATTTGTATTTATATCTAAACCGTGCTTTGTCGTGCGATTAGCAGCGTATTGTGCGAATGTCGGCACAAGTGTATGGGGGGCTCTACAGCGTTTAGTGGATAAACGATATGACCGAATCAGTAATTGTCGCAATATTTTTGGTAGTTTGAAAACTGGGCTGTATGGGCTATAAATATATTTTTTACGATATAGGTAGCGAAATTACAATATTAAAGAATGGTTTTTTTATTGGCAACAAATTACAATATTATATCGAAACAGTATCAAACTCATAATTAGAACATACTCGCAGGAGATAACATTGCACTGCTGCTTGGCTTGCATGGCAGATTTGGCTGCATTAGCTATGGCTTGTTACAGTTTAAACGACATTTCAAGGAAGAATTTACACACACATTTTAAACTTTATACAACATAACAAGCTTCTAGAACCAATGACTATGTCTAAGCTAGCTTTAAGCTCATACGATTTGGCGCTTAGTATCAGGCTATTCATATCTAATTTATAAAATTCTCCTGCGTAACGGCTTGACTGATTCTCATAAAATATTGTGTGAATCGATCTAATATATCTATTACAAAGGCGAAAGTTTGTAAGGATGTATGGATGTATGGATGTTTGTTACTCTTTCACGTAAAAACTACTGAACCGATTACAATGAAATTTAGCACACATATAGAGGGTAACTTGGATTAACACATAGGATAGTTTTTATCCCGGAAATCCCACGGGAACGGGAACTATGCGGGTTTTCCTTTGCAAACGCGGGCGAAGCCGCGGGCGGAAATCTAGTATTCACATAAAAATTTTATCCTACCGATGTTAGGTCTGAGAACATCTATTTTTCATACTCAGAAGTACACAACGCCAAGACAGCTAGTATAATGTAAAAAGTATTGGTGTACCAGTCAGTCAATTTCGTCTTTTATACGATAGAACTTTTATTCAGATCTTGATAATGGTAGGTCACGCACAAGCGCGTCTGCTAATTAGAGATAATCCACCCTCGCTGGCCCGCGTGATTTCTATTGCGAAATTCTGTTGTGTCAACAAGGGTATTGCTTATTGCACATTTGTTTATGTGAGGGAACTGCTTGCAATATTTCCAAGGCACGAGGCAATTTTAAATCAACGTTTTTCCCGCCCTCTAACTAAAGGATTGTATTTTTATTTAGATCTATTCAATCTTTAGAAATAAAGTTACTTTTCCATTACAATGACACCAGATGTTCCACTATAGCATCGCATTGCAATATAAACGACAAATCTTATATGAATTTACCTAACACATTACGAGCGCTCGGCTCCAGCAAGCGTCACCACAACACAAAAAAAAATATATAATCCAGTCTGTAGGTATTTATGCTCTACAAAAGGTGGCGTAGAAAATGTTTTGAAACGATGTTGTTTAGGTATGAAAGGTTAATAAAAATCCAAGTTTTCGACCTTGACGGACCCAGGCGCTAGCCGCCATCTTGAATTAAAGGTGCTAAAATTAGGTATATTTTAAATAACTTCTCAATTGTTTACTAAATCACAAAAGTGTCTATGAGGGGTTCAAAGAAGACAAAATTACCTACATTTTTTTCATACATGATTATTCTGTAAGTCTTAAAGGTAAAAAGTTACAAGCGACGGAAATAATAATATTTACAGAAATCATAATATAATTTTAATTTTGTTTAAAAATTGTACAGCTATCATATTTTAATTCTCTTTGACGGCCCGGGCTGGTTAATGGTGGCTTCTTCATTATCGTCGCTGAAATTTTCTGTTTCATTGTCTGTATTTTTAGTTTCCAACCATGAAATTTCGTCATCATGACCAGAAGAAATCGAAGACGCTGGAGCACGCTTTCTAGTAACTTTTTACGGAGGGGACATGGATAAGGAATCCTTAGAAGATATCCGATATGAACGATTCATAAAGTTATCAATAAAAAGTAAATTTAATCGACGAAATTTCATGGTTGGAAACTAAAAATACAGACAATGAAACAGAAAATTTCAGCGACGATAATGAAGAAGCCACCATTAACCAGCCCGGGCCATCAAAAAGAATAAAAAAAATTGCTGCACAATTTTTAAACAAAATTAAAATTATATGATTTCTGTAAATATTATTATTTCCGTCGCTTGTAACTTTTTACCTTTAAGACTTACAGAATAATCATGTATGAAAAAATGTAGGTAATTTTGTCTTCTTTGAACCCCTCATAGACACTTTTGTGATTTAGTAAACAATTGAGAAGTTATTTAAAATATACCTAATTTTAGCACCTTTAATTCAAGATGGCGGCTAGCGCCTGGGTCCGTCAAGGTCGAAAACTTGGATTTTTATTAACCTTTCATACCTAAACAATATTGTTTCAAAACATTTTCTACGCCACCTTTTGTAGAGCAGAGGCTTTTACATTTCCCCACAGACTGGACTAATACGTCTAGACAGCCTGTCGACAACAACTTCGCATATACTCATTTCCATACTATGTATTAGGATATAAGTTCTAATCTTACTAAAATTACAATCGTGAAAATTTTGTGGGGATGGCTAGATGGTTACTGAACGTATTTTGATAATACTTGGCAGTGATGTACCTTATGTATTACAACAAAGACTACAGAAATACTTTGCGGGAGAAGCCGTGCGACACAACTAGTACATGTATATGACTATATGTATCACAAATGACGGAATTTAGCGGCTAGAAAGCACAATATCAACATCGCGATCTGCATGTTTGCTGCGACTGAACCAATTATGCGTGCACGCGACATCACGGGCAAACAGCGACGCGGGTATCGGCCAAGTGATGAAATCTCAAATCGTTTTCATATGGTATATAGAGCTAGTAGTTATCTGGAAGAGAAGCACCAATTTAGGTAGCAAATCTAGGCACGAAGGAAAAAGATAGAGCTCGTAAGTATAGTAGTTGAAGAAGGGAAACAGCGAGCATATCTAAGTACGAATTTATAAGATTGAAGTTTGAACGGTAGCAGGATATAATATACGAAACATATTCACTCCTCAGAGGAAACGGAAAATAAACAGATTGCTCGCAACAACATGGCATGAAATCTATTAATGAAATACTCATGTTTAAAGAGACATTTTAAACAAATTATAAACAAAATAAAGGTTGAGTAGGTATGTGATGTGAGGAGGTAGGTAAACCATTTTTTCATCTACAAATCCATGTATCTTTCTTTCATAAGGTTATCCAGCATTATTCTTTAAATCTATGCATAGATTGCGTGTCTATTTTGACCTAAGCCTTACCCAGGCTAATTAGCAATGCAATCTTTCGAAGTCATATTTGTCCTAAGTCCCAGTTAGCGAACTAAAACATGGTGTGTGCATGTAACTGTTCACACTGTCTCGCAAACAAAGTCGGCTCGCGCTGCATGTCGCGAATAAACTATAATCTTGTACCGTTGTACCCTGATTCGTATACACGTATAATTAGATGTAATGAGAGCAGTAATTTGACTGTAGAAATCAAAAACAGAGAGAGCTATGATTGACTGCAAGAAGTAAAAACATAAAAGAAACTTAAGCTGAAGAGTGAAGCCATTACTAATTTAATATCTATATAATAAAAATGAATCGCCAAATGTGTTGCTAAGCATAAAACTCGAGAACAGCTCGACAAATTCAGCAATTTTTCAGCGTTTTTGCACGTTTTAGCACAAGGATCTTATGAAGGAAAAACATTAAAAAAGGGCAATAGGGCAGAAAACATCTTCTGGGCCGTAGCTAGTATAATATATGACATAGGTACGTGTAGCTTTCGGTAATATTGGTACTCACTACTCAGTATGGAGAGCAGTTTCATAAAGGCACCCAGTCAGTTGTGAAAAGGCTATGCTGTTTCAACTATGAAATACGAGGTCCTGCCATTCCACACTCGTCAGCATATGATATGTAAAGATTCATTTGGTTTCTCATACTTATAAAATTGTCTATCAAATGAATAATTAAATTATTGTCGTTACATAGTACTTACCAATGAGAGAAATAAATGTCGATCTTTTGCCTTCGAAACCAGCTTACCAAGTGTCGTGAACCCTATTTTAAATCATTGTTTTATATTTCAATCTTTACATTTGTTAAATTCCTATCAATTTTAACAAAGCCACGCACGTTTTATTCCAGACGCATTTTATAAAACTATTCCAAATTCCAATTGACCTCCAAGATGAGACCATTGTGACTCCACCCGGTATTTAGAGCAAGCCACACCTGCACAAACACACTATGAATAATTAAAAATTTCACTCTAGTGATATCAGTTTTCTATTCATACATCTATAGGTAATATACAATTGTATGTGTGCTTACCAACATGATGAATGTTTGCTAGTCTTCGAGGCTTCGAAATATTTTTCTGTCATTTTAAACCATTTCTATCTTATTAAAATAAGTTAAAATTAAGAATTACGGTATATTTAATGTAAAATACCAATAATTATTTAAAAATAAATAATTACAAAAATAATCTATTGAAAAGCAAGACAAAATCCATGCAAGCTGATTTCAATTATCATTCACTATCCCCAAAGCTTGAATAAGAACTATTTACACACCAAATACCCACATCAAATCAAAAAACGCATCCAAGGGAGGCTCATCTCTAAGGAATACCGTGTTTACACCGCATCTCATTATACCACCCTCGCGATACAAACTTTTTGGACCATAAAGAATAAATAAAACTCCCCCAAACTATTTCTTTGAGATGCCTCTATATACAGTACCTATCGTCAAATTGTATATTGTCTACTGTCTATTAATAAAGTAAATCAATGCCCAAAACATACGTAAGTAGTTTTATTAATATCTTCCTTTTGATAAATAACAAGAAAGTAGAAGAGACAGAACAGTAAGGCAATTTAGCTTGAGACTTATTAGATGTCTTAACGGTAATACAAAAATTGTAATTTAATTTTCGTTTTTAACGAAAAAAAATATGACGTCTACATTGATACATATATAGATATATTGTGACCTTAAAAGTATACAAATACACACACCATAATAAAAGCGAAGGCTTCAACGGATAGTACACAGATTCATATTTGTTCGAAATAGGTAGCACATAAATATTTTAAACGTGAACTACGCAAGAATCAAGAAGGCTGTACCTAGAGTGATGAAATGTATATTATTACTTACAAAAACGTAATGAACTAGCTCTATAACGATTTGTTATTTTTCCTCTGTAGCCCAATTTAATATTACTTCTTCCGTACAAATATTTACACTGATAACAAAATTAGGAAGATAACGTTTATAATTATTGTACACGTTTTTAGTACAAGTTTCTATCTACAAGCGACCTTTGTCTAAAACTGTATGTTCAAGTATTTGTGCACGAAATAATTTATAACCAATACGCGTTAATTTGTCACTAATAAATTTATAAGGCCATAATCACGACCTTCGACCGTTATCACCATAAATCTCTCACAATCCCATGCGACAAATCTGTTCAAATCAACGGACGCACATAAACGTCCCTTAATAAAGATTTGCTTTGGGGGAATTGCAACTATAACATTTAATTCCAATAGGACGTATGTAACGCGTAGAATGTTCCAGATTTGACCTTTTAAAAGTACACACGGTCGCAGTTTTAACACTATAATGGGTAAGTTTTATTTGTGAAAGCATGTGTTGTGTTCAGGGCTTAATGGAACTAATGCTAGACTTAAAATTTAATGGTCGGGTTGATTTTGTGTACAATTTACACGTGAACACTTTGTTACGTTTGTTCGAGAATTTTGAGGGAATGGTGTTAAATTGGTGTATTTATTACTTTTATTTATTGTCTATTGATATATTAGAGAGGGTCTACATAGATTGGGCATACCTAAAGTACTACTAGAATGTGTAATGTTTAAATTTTTATTATTATAGAGAGACGAACTAGTATAACAAATTAGAGGCTGAACCCATTAACTTAATGTTCACTGTACACACAAAATAATCATCAAAAAACATTGTTTACCGTGGAAGATGCGTGTAAGTTTAGCTTATGCCTATGTACGGTGTACCTATTGAGATTTTTTCTCTAAGTTTTAAATATTTTTTAAGTATGAAACAGTACTGAGAATATGTACAATGTAGTTAAATTTCATGCATGTTATATCCATGATTTAACAGATAAAGATACAATTTTACAACATGCATAAATTTGTAATAACTCCTTGATGATCCACTTAATGACTTGGCTGAAATTACAAAGGTCCATCACCTAAATAACATTCATATCAGGGTAGCACAGTTAAAACGGGTTAATTTATGTAATAAAACAGTCCCTGATAAACGCTATCTCGACCCTGCGAAACCAAAGTACCGACTCTTTCATAATTGCGAGATGCTGAACAAATACTTGGAGTTTAATGAATTTTTCCTCTCATTATCCTTTTGTTTTTCATACAACGGAGATATTAATAAATAGTAAGAGGACATTTAATTAAATAATGATGTTTACATTTTTTCGAGAGTCTTCTCCGCTTTACTTAGAATTCATTTATGTTCTACGAATAAATTTCATAATACAGCTACAGATTTTTAATTTCAGAAAGATGACATAATTAAAATATTTTATACTTCGAATATGTTTTGATTAAATACCAAGGTATAAATTACTTTTTTATTAGAATGTAATAAAATAAGAAATCTTTACATAATTTATTTTTACGCATAATTAAGTACTCGTCTTTTTAATAGGTTTATATGATTTAACTACAACCAATTTTCCTCATTTGCTTTATTATAAATTATGCAAAAATTTGGCCATAATTACTGAACTAATATATCTATTTATGTAACTTAGTACACTCATTGATAACTTGAATACTCCATATTTCTGACTCCTTTTTCTTCTACTATCAGTACATAATAAAATATAATTCCTAAATATTCGAATAATATATCTATGCTATATAACCCATCGACGCGTGTTTTGTAGCGATAGCGGGCCCGTGCCTACTGTTGCCGCAGTGGGATTAAGGCCCCACCCAGAGAACTCTAAACTTGCCAAGACACCGCCTTCAAAATACTTAAGATTTCACCATACTTACATACAGCCAAAATGACTTAATTGGTTTACAGAACTTAGACATTGATCTTGATTAGTAGGTATTATAGGTAGAAATTAATAAGAAAGTTCAGTCATTAGAAGTTTGCTACATCTTTATGAATTATTGTTACCTGCTAGAGAAATGGGATAGGATAATGGAGGAATACTGGTTATCCTATAATGTTAATAATTAATCGAATTAATAATGTAAATAATAATGTAAATATATTAATAAGTAATAATAATCATTGTATTTAATAATGTAAATATGAATTATTCTAAACGTTCTTTCACAACGCAAAATTACATTTTAATTGAGTGCATTATAGATTTTTTTCTCGAAAGAAAGGAATATAATTAATTTTCACATAGATAGGTTCCCTGTTTATGTACATGCTTAAACTTGGCTACCGAACTCACACAATTTTTATACAATTCTCACCTACTTGAAACCGTCCATAGCACGACGTATCAACTGACATTAAGTGTTATCCAGCACCATGGACAATGCAACATTCTAGCATATGCCATTATTCCTTTAATATGCTGTCGTGTTGCGAACGCACGAGGCGGTGTTTGCGCCACGAGGCCGCCACGTGCTATCTCCAAAACCACACCTACCATCACTAATTTGAACGGGAATTGTGAATCATAATGAGGGTAGTTGGTGATCGAATGCTCTTTTATTGAACCTTTTTTATAAGCAGTATTTTTTTGTGGAGAACTTATTATAAACAATTAAGCTATGTTTATACCTACTAATAATGACTAGAGTCTAGAGATAAATAGTGGAAATTAGTATCGTATCGTATCGTAATTTTTTTTTCTTTTTTGTAATAATTAATGGTTAATTTTTTGTATTACAATTCTGTTTATGAAGAAGTTTATCAAAATAAAATTTCCTCTTAGGACTCGAAAGCAGGAGATTTTGTAGGATTTTGTTCCTTTATTCTACATTTATGAACGAATATTCTCAAAAATTTAAAAACAATAAATTTGTGTCTTTTAATCTATGGTCAAGACCACAGACTAAAACACAAAGATTGCAGAGCCGCCACCCTTAATACTCTATGGAACTACAATAGTATAGGGTCACTGATTGATCCGGGCCACAACAATGCGTGTTTACTTTCAATTACACACCGCCCGACTTCAATACGTTCAGTTGTAGACGGTCAAGCGTGAGTCACGTTACCAAGCTTTAAATACCTATACCCTTTGTATATGGGAAAAAGGGGAGGATGAGAGAAATTGGAAAAGGTTTTGTGGATTTCTATATTATGTCACAGTTAAGTTTTTAGCGATTTAATTTGATTTTGAAGTAGGTATGCATGTTGGTTCGCCCTTTAAATAAAAATTGGTTGTCTGTAAAGTCGGTTTACTGACGATGGTTGAACGTGACAACGTCCGATTGTGCTTCTTTGTCGCTCGTTCCGCGCTCTCGCTTACACTTCAAGCCTTACATGGAACGCCTCAGAGCGAGGTAACGCCGCATGAGTCATGTTTTTTCGTGCGTGCAGCCGGCTCTATCGAATTATAAGACGTTGTCACGTCAAAAAAGAAACAGTGACACAGCAGTCAGCTAAGCTTTTCATATTTTCGTTTTAACGTAGTTATATGTTCTGTACCTACCTAAATTGTAAGCTGTTTACAAACGATTTTTCTTTCATAACTTGGGAAACATACTTTTTCACCTTAAATTAATGAATCTATTTAAACAACTAAAGTGTAATAAATACATGAAACTCAATCTGCCATTAAACTATAAATGAAATAATTGCTATAACAGGTTCGAGTCCGAGTTATAACCCCATCATATCACGAACGAAGCTTATTTAAAACATAAATATTTGCAGCCGATGAAACTTTTCCAACGTCTCCGGGCCTTTATTAATATTTTATTATTTTGTCTTGTACCTCCGTTCCAGAAATTTCCAACTTCCCTTGTTACGAACTCCCTCCTAAAGCGATTATATTTTAAATTATTTTAATTAAAACACTGTACAAACTAAGCCGAGCTTTCAGTTGTTTCGTAGACTTGATTTTATGTTATTATTAATATACCTAATTTTATATAATATGAGTGCCAATTAATATTGAAAAAACTAATTTTAAAGAATAGTGCCTAAAACTACGATGGTATCTATTATCTAATATTTTATCCCCCGATGCAAAAAGAGGGGTGTTATAGCTATATCATTTTGATATAGTTACCTACACTTAAAAATGGCTACCTAGGTATTTAAATACAGAAAAAACTACTTTATTTATTAAAAAACGCTCTTTATCCTTTTATATAAAATACATTAGAAACGGTAGCTATTTAAATAATAATTATAAATTTAACCTATTACAAGTTTTGTTAGCGAACTACTAGCAGATTCTGAACGCAAAGTCAAACTTTTTGTGAATTTATCCAAGTTTTTGACTGAACAAACATTTTGCAAAGTTGTTAATTTTCTGTTATTAATTAAAACTATTGCCTTTAACCTAAAATGATTTTAGGATTACCCTGATCCGAATTATAATTATAATTATTTTTAATTAAAAGCTGTTAGGTCCTGGTTGATCCGAAAACCGAAATAAAAAATATATAGCCTATGTTACTCTTATCACTTTAGTTTTTAATTCAATGAATATTACAAAAAAATTGTACCGCAGCTTATCGAACCGATTTGTGTAAAGCAAAATTACATTCAACAGTCCGAGCAAAATCATCATCGATACTTATCGTCAAACAAAATTATTTTCATTTTTGAAGTTATACCCACCAAAAATAATTTAGCAGTCTCTTTTCACCACAGTTACATTCGTTATTTTATAAAAATATGATTGCACAAAGATTAACGTCACTATATAATCCCTTTGGAGAGCCAAAAATCCGTGGTGCTTAATATTGTATCACTCTGATTGCTACTGACGCAAACTTTCCTATACTTCACATAATAGTACTTAACACGTAACAATAAAGACCAAATTATTATGTTAATAACCCCAAAATGTGAGCTGTCAGTTTACGCGCCATTTTTAAGGGCCCTCAATGTTGCCAACATGTGACATTGCCAGACATTGAGTGGATTTCAGATATTCTATTGTACGCTTTTTTTTGTATAAATCTATGCTTTACTAAAATTATATTTCATATGAGCATAAATTTAATAATATATAAATTAATATAACCACATAGCTATAGAAAACAATTTGCAGTAACGCGAAAAGAATCTGATAACGCGCTTTAATCCTCATATATCATAGTGAATTTATGGGCCCGCTAAGCACATCGCGTAAATTACGTGTAACAACACATTGTACGCTTTAAAAACAGCCTTATATTTATAGCCAGCTATACAGCTAACATTTATCTACTTTATTTTTATCCAATTTTATGACACTCGTCTTATCCAATGTGAGTGAAGTATTAATTAAAAAATATAATTTAGGTATACAAAAGAGGTTAGTATGCGGAGGTTCTTTTGTGCTAGAAACACGTGTCGGGGTTGTCATATCACTAAAACTTTTTTTTTTCTTTTCTTACCGGCCAGACATATTACTATTCATTCTTCATTCACATTTCTTTGTGATAAAGGACGATACCGGGCACTATGAATCTCACACAATAAAAGACATTATGTCGAAAGCAAAAGGAGACGACAAGAAAAATGTTATTCGTGTATTCAATGCGTATTTCGGATGTAAAACAAACTGACATCGAATGTAAATACTATTGTTGCGTCTTGTCAAACGTAAAATAACAGTTTAGAATAGATTTTAAAATGGTTTGTCAAATAAAGTTAAGTATTGGTTTAATCTATATCGAAAGTTCTTAGATGAATAATTATAATTATCAGATTTTGTCTTAAGATTTTGTAGCCGAATAAATTGGCACTGCGAAAATAAATTATAGATAACAAATTCAATTTTTATTTTTTAATAAAACTCTTAAATTCTTTACTATTTTTGGTCTATTTGCTTCGTCGTTGAAGAAGTGGATCAGAATATGGGTATTAGCATGATAAACCCCTAAAAATGCTGTGTTATACATAAAGCTATTCAAAAAAATATGAATGTTTACTATATCAAGCGCCACTAATGTGTCATATCCTTCTGTAGTGACTGCACCAAAATTATATATTCAGTTTATTTTTCATGCCATTGTATGTGTACAATGTACATGCAACGAACGTCCATTCTTCACGGTAGCATAAACATGTCACGGTCTTTTTCAAAAACAATTTTTATCATCGTTCACATTTGTCTTCTGTACAATTCTGTATTCTATTCCATGGCGATAAGGTTAGTTTTTGATATATGTAGAGGATTCAAGTGAATTTTACAAGTGTGGTTTTTGAAACGGATCTAAAGTTTTGGTTACGCAATACTTGCCCTGCGCGTGAGGAAACTGCGACTTGTTTTATGAATGTTTATGCTAATATTGGGCTTAACGCTTGAAATCATAATGAGACTCTTCTTTCTGAGCAAATAGATTACTTAAAACGAATTCGTTGGTGGTCCTATACATGACCATATTAAAAGTAGACTCATGTCATGTAGTATGTAGTTAGTATGTAGTTGATAGTTCTGTGTAAAATTGAACTTTAAGGTAATAAAAGCTATATTCTTCAGTAATTAGTCCTTATAATATTTCATATTATGTGGGTGATCAATAAATAGGAAAAGTACTTGTGGAGATATGGTAAGGTCGAACCCAAGATTCAAACCCAACATTTTACTGTTATTAACTCAACTCAACCTTCGATGAAATTGAACTTCTTCCTTTTTGAAATCAGTTAATTAAGTACAGTGAACGAAAGTCGTAAGGTGCAGCAATATTAATATCTTCCAAAAAATAATGGACCATGCTGAGCTTCAATTTAAAGCGGATATGAGATTTTCTTTCATGGATATAATCTGTAATTGCAATATATTTACTGAATATTAAACCACGTAGAAGTAATACACATTTATTGTTTCATGATTCCATCAATTTCTTATTTATTCACCGTAATAAAGATGTTACATTTAAAGTTTATTTATATTTACAAAAACTGTTTACGCAACAGAAAGTAATGTTGTCAGCGTATTCACAGCACAAGGAGAGTTATTTAAACTATATATTGTATAACATTAACATGCGTAACGCAAACACAAGTGCAATACAAGTTGCATTCCCAAAAATATAACAAAGTACCTGTTAAAAGAAAAATACTTCCTGTACCGACAAAGTGAATTACACATTCGCCACGCCCAAATCAAAATATATTATCGCAATAATGAATTCGGTATCGGCAACATCGGATGTGATTAAAAAAAATTGCATCGGCTTTCGCACAATCAATCAAGCGCTAAGCCAATAAATAAACCTCAACGATGCGCTTTTGAATTTGATTTTTGTAACTATTGTCGGGTATGGCCAGCGGCGGCGCGCGAATCTGCCTTGTCAAATTGCACAATGAAAGGGCAGCCGGAAGCGAACGTCGGTGTCTCCCATTCAATAGACTTGATGCGTTCAGGAACTATAGAGGTCGCCGTGGAATCGCTGTGTACCGTCAGCATGCAACTGAGCAACAGTTTGTATTGTCTTGTGTGCTGTTGGTTTCATTTTTGTATGAATGTAGATGAGTGTGGTAAGTAACAAATATTTGATGTAAATTAAATGTTTGTAAGCGAAATTTTTTCATATGTTATAATCAGAATACTTACGCTGAGTCTTATAGCTTCAATCTTTATTTTAAGTAGATACATACTTTGGTCTTTGTAGCAATCTACTAGATTGTTAAATTAGTCCTACGACTATTGTACCGAAAATAATGTAGATTAATAAGAAAAATATATTTTAAACTTCATATAATAATTACTGCTTTATTATTTCTCATCATCCTGTTCTGCCAACCTTACTTCCACAGAATAAACCGCCCGAAAATATTATACAACAATACAACGCCCCCCATTCAACAGCCGAGCTAGCATTGTGAAAAAACGTCTAAGGGTTGCCAGCTATAAAATTAAACATACCATAAAGGTAGTAATAATGAAATATGTATTACACGGGTATAATGTTGTTAGCCCCCGTTTAAAGATGAATAGGCTTTTTGATAGACCATTTGACTTGTATCTTTTGTAGAGAATTGTCCGTGAAATCGTTCGAGATTTGATTGATTTATGGGATTCTATAGGAAACTGTGCTAAACGATTGATAGTTTTACTAATTACAGGGGAGGGGTGGGAAATGTTACCACTAAAGGTGAAGAATTGGATGTATATTTAGGTACATTTATTAAAAGGCGTACCTATTGATCACATTCAAGTATTAAATAATAAATTTCAATTCATTTTTTCATTTGTACTTGTCATTAAGTACTCTAGTAAAATATCACTTCTGAACCTACTTTGGGACCTACCTACTACCTACTGCAATGTAGGTTGTAGTAATTATCTCTGAGCATTATTCATACATATATTTTTTCTGTATTTCCATATTATTTTAGTGGAATTCGAAATAACTTTTTTACATTTAAGAAAACCCCGCTTTCTTTACCAAATACCAATTGATTGTATAATCTTAAAAGTGAAATTTTGTACCGTTTCTTCGATGAAATTATGAGAGCCTGGGAGAGGCAATGCTGTGTTCGTCAAGGCAGAGCCGGTTTTCTAATTAGTGTTAATCAAATAGTCTCGTCTTTGACTTAAAACCAGTCGTTATGTAGTCACGTTACTGTGAGTTAAGCGAAATCATTGGTTTTTTGCATGATTTAAAGTAAAATGTGATCATAAAATATAGCATTTTCACAAGTTCACAATACCTATACAGTATTATCTCATCAACCTAGAAACATCGTTTATTTTAAATGAATTATTATTAACAAAATCTGAAAACATTTTTCCTTATAAAATATCACAAAATTTTAACGGATGTTAATAAGTCGTTATAATATATATGCTTTTCAGATACATATCTAGTACTCTAAGATCTTACTGAAAGAAAACAATATATCATCACACGAGCATTTCACGTATTTCCTTAATGATTCATTATAGTACAGTTAAAAATAATTACGTAGGTACTTATCGCAAACGTATCACGTCGCGTGACATTAATTTATGAGTGACAGAAGTGACGTTTGGGAGAAACGATCTGCGGAGTAATGTCGAGATACCGTCTGTTATCTTCAGATAGATAAGTCCTTGATGACTTTGTGGAATATTCCGTGTAATTACTTTTATTCATATAGAATTGGGGTTAAGTCTTGCGATTGTTGAAACAACACACGTGTGAGTGTTGCTAGGCTTATATTACTTACAATAAATTCTGTAAGTTTCATATACATTTTTTATCTGTTTCCTTTGAAGTGTTAAAATCTTTTGCATAGTGACCAGCTCTGATCATTCAAATTATTTAAAACTTAACAAACCTTTTAGAAGTTATAACTTTATTCTTACAGTTGTTTTAATATACCTAATTCAATAAAAGAGCTTTAAAGCCAAGCTTATAAGTTTAGCCTACAATCTATACTAATATTATAAAGCTGAAGAGTTTGTTTGTTTGAACGCGCTAATCTCAGGAACTACTGGTCCGATTTGAAAAATTCTTTCGGTGTTAGATATCCCATTTATCGAGGAAAGTTATAGGCTATCATCTATAATATCATCACGCTAAGACCAACAAGAGCGGAGCAATGCGGGTGAAACCGCGGGGCATAGCTTGTTATTTATAAAATTAGTATAGAAGCATACTAAAATGTATATTTACTACTTACATTACAACAGGGAATGTTGAAAGATAACATAACATTTTGCAAGCAAACTTCAGGTAACATGAAATAAACCAATATTGTTCTAAAATTATCTCTAACATACACATGTACAAATAATTTGTCACCAGTATAAGGAAATACTGGTTGGTTTATCAAGTGTCTATTTATTTGAAGACAGTAATTTCGTACTTAAATTGAGATGTGTATAATTCTTATGAGATTTCATCACTGAAACTGTGTCAAATTAGTTGCAATAGTCAGTCTTAGCCTAATGAAGTACAATCAAATCTTATCGAATAAATATCTTTAAATTTCCCAATTATGGAAAACATTTCAATGTTTCCCTTTTGAATCCTATCGTTAACTTTAACGAATATCTACCGGAATCGGCCTATGAATGACCAATACGTCTAAAGAACAACGCTTCATACCTTTGTAAAGTTTTTTTTTATGTTAGGACTGTTTGTGTGATTTATTCAAAATATTTTACCGTTTCTTTTAATTGATATTTAAGAATGTTACAGATTTTTTTTTAATTTAAACTTCTTTAGGCGCGTTGGGAGTAAAATTTCAACGTTGCATCATTACCGTCACGTCATGGAGTAAGGCGACGATTTTTTATCTTTGAATCTTGCTAAAAAAGTTTCACTTCTGACACGTGTGCTCAGCACTATAATTACGTCAGTTTTCATAAATGTTGACAGTATAACATTAATCATGATAGCGTTCATAAGTTTTTCACTGCAATCAAGAGATCGCACGGATCAAATATTAAATATTTGCCTAGTCAAACACGAGTTGTATTTGCGAGTACAACAATAGCTAAGACTCGACAAATTCATTTGTAACGATTCAATTCGATGTCAACACCAACAAAAACATTCGTGTAGCTAATAATTTTAATTGCTGACTATGGAATTACTTTGTAGATAAATTGCGTTATGATTTAACATTGCTGAAATTGGGATGTTAAATGTAAACACTAAATTGTGAAATTGGTAAATAGGTATATGTTTGAAATTTTCGGGTGCAATTAAATTTGATTTAACTGTTTATGGTATATTATATTCGAGAGAATTTTAAAATATTGATTTGATCGTATCGTGACATTAAACGGAAGCTATACCTACATATTATATTTTCATAAACTTTATCTTACGATAATATTAGTAACTTCTTACAAAAGACCAACAGTGTTACATTATTATTTATTTTTATTACTAGTTAGCCTTACATTATGAATTTGGATTATGATTTACAATTAAAATAAGCTAACGTTATTTTTTTTATTTACTAGTAGAAAATAGGGCACAACTAAGGCCAAGCGCGCACCACGATTTTAATTTTTGCGACACGATTTCAAAATCGCGCTGTAGAAAATCGCAGAAAGTACGGTGCGCGCACAGCGATAATTTAATAGTGATCATTACTCACTTTCATCATGGATTTCGTACAAGTTGCTTGTCTTTATTTACTACTTCGGAGGATAAGAAAAAAAAAAAAGAAAATTCGTCAATATTGGACTCATCCTTTTACAGCAGATAGAATTGTCCAAGGTTTCTTTTATCAAAAATACAATGAACTTCCATGTATGGATATCCATATTCATTGTATTTCTGATATGGATGTATCCCGAAAAATTCTTTGGCTATTATAGAATGAAAATTCCGCCAAAAGGCTGCCCTTTGTGCTTTTTTATTATTTTTTATTATTGTAAGCTTTATGTATATTTTGTTTCTTGCACAATAAAGTGTTAAATAAATAAATAAATAAATTGAAACTTTTGACAGATTACTGAGTTTATGTTTACCAAACAGTACCTATACCACTACGATGTTTACTGTTGGACAGACGAAACACAAGTGAAGTGCCGGCCGGGCCCGAGTGTGCGATTTTATTATCGCAGTGCGCGCGGTACCATACAATTTCATATTCTGCATTTCATTTTCGCGACAATCGCGTCGCGAGCAGTCGCAGCAAAATGTGACAAATCACAATTTTAAAATCGCTGCGATTATCTAATCGCATGTGCGCGCATTGTCATAGTAACTCATACGTTGTATTTCTGCGATAAAATAATCACGCTGCATAAAGTCGTGGTGCGCGCTAGCTCTAAAGTATAATTTCTAAGGCACGATAAGGGTGCACTCACACACATCAGTCACCGTCACGGCACGTCACCGGACAGGATTAAAAAAAAATATGTATCAATAGTTCTAGTATGACTCTGTTCCCACACGACAGTCGCCGGCACGAAATCTATCAGTGACGTCCCCGGTCAGGCACGTCAAATAGTCTTTCCATACATGTATCATACTTTTATCCCCACTCACCCGGTGCCGTCACGTCTCAGTTCAGTCAGCGTCGTGCTACCGTCAATTGCTACATGTTCTCTAGCGTGACACACGTCTAATCACTCACTAACCTGATGTATGTGTTCAATGATTCAGTCAAACCGGCGACGTGACTGACGGACAACATGACGGTGACTGGTGTTTGTGGATACGTACACGAACCGTCACCGATCAGTCATCGGTGACTTGACGGTGACTGATGTGTGTGAGTGCACCCTAAGGCATAGCTCCGTCAGCCTTTACCACGACATGCTTCCTTCATTAGCACCTCGCTTGTACTCAACTACACTTTCTAAGAAATATTATATCTATTTGTAGAAGATTTATTAAAATTGCAAAAAAAACATACTTAATTGTTTAATTATTGTACTTCAGAGTAATAGTTTTTCCAAACATAAGAGTAGTATGGATTCCCGGGTACTGCCTCACTCTATGCTGCCTCACTGTATGGTACGGTGAGGACGTGACTTGATTGAAAACCCCGACTAAAAAAAAAAAAAAAAAAAAAAAAAGTTTGGACTCTTTTCCCACTAAAGCGGCCACGCTGAGTCGATAGCACTCACTCCCGAAGCGATAGGATGCACGGTTCCAAAGATAGCTGAGGTGTGCAGATCGATTAACTCTTATCAAATATCAATTAGATAAGAGTTAATCGATGGGTCATTAATGGGACGCTAATGACCCACCGGTTGTTTGCCTTTTCCTATTATCTATCGGCGTTCATATCTATTACTCATTGTGCACCTCGCTTATCACTGCTTTTGTATTAAACTTCTTTGTTACGACCTACCTCGCTATTCTAACCAAACGATGTATTATTATATTCAAGAAAAAATACGTCTAAAATCCTATATTTATATATTATCCTACTATATTATTATAATTGTTGCTTTTTTAAAAAGCGATTCGCTTCTGGCACTCGCCGGCCGCTGCCGCGGCACGCTCGCTTTGCTCGCTCGGCTCGTGCGTTGTTTATCAAAGTCTAACCTAACCTAACCTAATTGTTGCTTTTTTTAAAAAGCGATTCGCTTCTGGCGTTGTTTATCAAAGTCTAACCTAACCTAATTGTTTTTCCGGGTAATCTGATGTATCGAACTTTGTTACGGCAGGACAAGGATTGTAAAAGAGTTGATTGAAAATAAAACATATTATTTCCATATATTATTTCTTTATTTACACCCGCATTACACTACAATACAATTTAACAAGTGTCATATCATTTCTTGGTGAGTCATACGAAAAATTTGTAAGGAAATCTTCCAATCTCAGGCCTCGGAACTTGTAGTACAAATATACCACGCAATACTCTCCACAAAACGTGGAATAGATATCCTGAATTCTAGCAGTATTATAGTCCCACATGCGACAATTTCTTCTTAAAAATTCCGCTATTACTATAATCGGTTTACGTCCGAAGGAATCAAAATATTCTCCAACTCTTTCGTGGTTGATATGAATAGCTACCCAATGAGAACCTGGCTGTGAGTCAGGGTCGAGATTGCATATAATAAATGCAGGTATGTGTATATGCATTGGCAGGCGATTCGAGGGGTACACGCTATACTGGAGGCTGGGGTGTATTCTATGAAGACTCATTTGCAGGTCTAATGTATTCATTTTTACATGTTTGACCTCATCCAATTTCTATCAATCATCAACCTAAACTAACATCATGTTATATTGTCATCCCAATATATGAAATATTTTTATATGTATTTATTTAGAAATGCAGGCCGGCCAATATATGCAATATTTTTATATGTATATTTATTGTTTGTAAGGAAATAAAAAATAGTAAATTGCATACAATTTGTTTTATTTAATTTTATAATGTTTCCCTTAGTTACATATACACAAAATGCATTAAGCATACATTAAGCAATATTCACTACAAACTGAAGTCCAAAGATAATGATTCCCAAATTATTCTCAATATAATTATAAGTACATAAGTGATTGCTTAACTATGTTCGTTGTTTTTGTTTGTGTTTGTTGTGTCATGTCTTGTGTATTAGTTGTTAGCTAAGTATGTTAATGTATTCATTTTTCGGAAATCCTTATAGATAAGATAATGATTCCAAAGTCGTGCTAGCCCCTTCCCAAATCTATCATATAAATATCCCTGCACGCATCCTTAGTATATTGTGTTTCGAATTCAACCACAGGTCAACGCGTAGAAATTTATTACAAATAACAAAATGGAGGTAAGTTATTATTATTATTAATATTATTTTTAATTATTACTTCAGTAAAATCTTTATTTATTTTTATCTTGTTAAACATATTTTTAATTATATATGTTATGTTTCAGGCTTCTTACAACCTCAAAGATGTGGAAAAATGTTTCAAGCCCTATAATTATTATGATTTATCGGATGAAGATGAGGTTTCTAACTTAACAATAAATAAAAATAAGAGGACCAGTCGTTTAGATGACTTTTTTCTTCAAGAGCCTGTATACAACATAACAAAGGAGATATCGGAGGAAGATAGTGCAAAACACTACAGCTTTAAAAATTAGGTTTCTTCATGTGGTAGCTTAGTAATTAGTTTATCTACTAGTATAAATGAGGTAAGTTATTATTATTATTAATATTATTTTTAATTATTACTTCAGTAAAATCTTTATTTATTTTTATCTTGTTAAACATATTTTTAATTATATATGTTATGTTTCAGGCTTCTTACAACCTCAAAGATGTGGAAAAATGTTTCAAGCCCTATAATTATTATGATTTATCGGATGAAGATGAGGTTTCTAACTTAACAATAAATAAAAATAAGAGGACCAGTCGTTTAGATGACTTTTTTCTTCGAGAGCCTGAGCGGAAAAAGAAAAAGGCGAAACTATCTTCAATTGTTGGACGTTCAGTGAAGGAGGGATGCATTTCATATATTTCAACAGACAAAGATGACGGAAAGGATGCTGATCTACTAGTGAAAATTGATTTATATAGTTTAAAAAAGTTGAAAGAAATCCCGGTGTCGCAACATTGGAAAAATGCTGATATTCGCATTAAATATTATACAAAAAACGATTCTAACATAGATCTTCAAATAAAAGATATTGTATACAACATAACAAAGGAGATATCGGAGGAAGATAGTGCAAAACACTACAGCTTTAAAAATTAGGTTTCTTCATGTGGTAGCTTAGTAATTAAATAGGAAGTTTGTAAGGAAATAAAAAATAGTAAATTGTATACAATTTGTTTTATTTAATTTTATAATGTTTCCTTTAGTTACATATACACAAAATGCATTAAGCATAACACATAAATCTAAAACATAACACACATTATAACCTTAACTACTATAGTCTACAGTAACATTTCTTAAAAACTACAATTATTTTACATTAGTTACAATCAAACAATACATTTTAAATATGTAATAAACTATTATATAACATTATAGCAATATCATAATTTTACATGCGGTACAAATTTTGTATATACACACAGAAATAATAGTAAAAAGTCACTTAGCGTAATTTATAATGTCCCCAAGCCAATGTATCAATGTTGTTGTTCATAATACATCGATTGGTATCATTATATGATAAAGATGTTTTATTTATTTTTTGTGTAAAAATAGTGTGTTTGATTGACTTAAATCGAAGCATACTTCTTGAGAACTTTAAATTATTCCATTTCTTTCATAAAACATATAATATATATTTTTTTATTGCAAATTTTTAAGCATTAACCTATCATTTAGTGTGTATTTTTATTTTTTTTAACTCTGTTGTAAGAACTAGAAATTCGACGCCATATACGCATAAAATTTCATCAAAGTAAGGTTATTTTAACTTAGATTTTCTTTGAATTTTTCAATAAAAGTACTTAAATTGCCTCGAACATATTTTAGGATGTCTCAGTGTCTTTACTGTTGTATATTTTATAAGAAAACTTCTTCTAATTAATTTTGTGTAAAATACAAAGACACGAACGTCCCGCATGGAAAAAATTGAAACACGCCTCAGGTTATTGGCTATTAAACAAACTGGACAATGAATATCAATAAATTGTCTCGAACGCATTTTAGATATTGAATGAATCTTTAATTTGAGATATCATCACACATTGTTACTAATTTAGTTTTGTTAAACGAGCTTCTAAAGAATTACAGAAACAAGCCAAAATCACTCTAAAATCGATAGGGACTCTTAAGGGTCTCAGATATATCTAAATACAAAATCCTAAATAAATCGGCTTATCATAAATTAATTTTGTTTTCCGTAATTGTATTGCGACTAATTAATGTTCTGAAAATATTGATAAACTATGGAATTCTGGTTTTGCAATCCAATCCTGAGCACCTAAAACTTTACCACGATTATCCCAGTGAGTTAGTAGTTTAACGTTTACTCTTTTTCAATATTTTCCATAGTCATATCGAAGACAGAATTGTTCATTAATTTAAAAAAGTCTTTTTCAAAGTTTGATGTAGCTAACGTTCTCAAACTAGTATTTAAGTCTATGTATTTCTTTAACCAAGAACTCTGTTTAAATTTTAAAATTCTATGTACTTTAATTAATCCAATTCCCATTTCAATTCATTGTTTTAAATTCCTGTAGTGAATGATGTATTTATTTTTATTATTTAAATTAGGAACTAATTTAGTTTCTTCAGTATTACCCACACATATGTTTTCAGGACATAACGAAAAGTCAGAATGCAAATTATGAAGTTCATCAGGATATTCCAAATCAACTTCTAAAACAGAACCGAAATCAGAGTTATCCGACACATTATAATCTGTATTATAATCTATCCATTCGAAACCACCAACAGGAAGAGATTGAGTTAGGATAGTTCCTTTTTAGTTCTGTAAACTGATCATCATTAAGATTTTTAGCTAGTTGATCTAAACTACACGATAAAAATTTCAATGAATCTATGAATCTTAAACTTACTGATTGATTATTTATTGTTAGCAAAAATGTATTTTTATTTATTTATTTTTTTATTTTTTCACCTTCAAGAAAATTTCAAAAGTTCTATGTCAGTAATTGATATTTTTGGTTTATCGCATTCAAATGTAAATATTAATATAAAATACATTTTTTAACTAATTGTATTAGGTGTAGTTTGGGCAAGTGTATAATTCATATTTAATTTTAAAATCAAAGTCAATTAATTTTTCGAGAATGATGTAAATATTTTAGAATGTTTTATTGGATTAATTTTCAATCCAGTATTCGGTTAGCGAGCTTATTACAATATTAAGTACTATTTATTCTTTTGATTTATCTTTCCACCTTCCAAACAATATGAGATAAAAAATGTCAAATGATTTTTTTCTTAATAATAGTTTTTATTTTTTCATCAGACGTTTAAATTCAAGTTAAGCTTCATAAAATATGATCATATTATATTACAAAATAAAAACCTATGCATTAATATTTACTTACCTTTTTTACGAATATTTGATATCCTCATACTTTTTTTTCTTTGCTTTTGATATTCTTATTATGTCTATTTATTTTTTCGACGGCGATAAAATTTTAAAAACTCGATCCCAAAATAAGACCACCCTGGCGAACCTGTGAATGTGCCAGCATCCTAAAAAAAAAATAATGAAAAACATTTTTGCTTATTTGCAAAAATCGAGCGGATGGTCTTATTTTGGGGTCGAGTTTTTAAAATTTTATCGTCGTCGAAAAAATAAATAGACATAATAAGAATATCAAAAGCAAAGAAAAAAAAGTATGAGGATATCAAATATTTGTAAAAAAGGTGAGTAAATATTAATGCATAGGTTTTTATTTTGTAATATAATATGATCATATTTTATGAAGCTTAACTTGAATTTAAACGTCTAATGAAAAAATAAAAACTATTATTAAGAAAAAAATCATTTGACATTTTTTATCTCATATTGTTTGGAAGGTGGAAAGATAAATCAAAAGAATAAATAGTACTTAATATTGTAATAAGCTCGCTAACCGAATACTGGATTGAAAATTAATCCAATAAAACATTCTAAAATATTTACATCATTCTCGAAAAATTAATTGACTTTGATTTTAAAATTAAATATGAATTATACACTTGCCCAAACTACACCTAATACAATTAGTTAAAAAATGTATTTTATATTAATATTTACATTTGAATGCGATAAACCAAAAATATCAATTACTGACATAGAACTTTTGAAATTTTCTTGAAGGTGAAAAAATAAAAAAATAAATAAATAAAAATACATTTTTGCTAACAATAAATAATCAATCAGTAAGTTTAAGATTCATAGATTCATTGAAATTTTTATCGTGTAGTTTAGATCAACTAGCTAAAAATCTTAATGATGATCAGTTTACAGAACTAAAAAGGAACTATCCTAACTCAATCTCTTCCTGTTGGTGGTTTCGAATGGATAGATTATAATACAGATTATAATGTGTCGGATAACTCTGATTTCGGTTCTGTTTTAGAAGTTGATTTGGAATATCCTGATGAACTTCATAATTTGCATTCTGACTTTTCGTTATGTCCTGAAAACATATGTGTGGGTAATACTGAAGAAACTAAATTAGTTCCTAATTTAAATAATAAAAATAAATACATCATTCACTACAGGAATTTAAAACAATGAATTGAAATGGGAATTGGATTAATTAAAGTAGGTACATAGAATTTTAAAATTTAAACAGAGTTCTTGGTTAAAGAAATACATAGACTTAAATACTAGTTTGAGAACGTTAGCTACATCAAACTTTGAAAAAGACTTTTTTAAATTAATGAACAATTCTGTCTTCGATATGACTATGGAAAATATTGAAAAAGAGTAAACGTTAAACTACTAACTCACTGGGATAATCGTGGTAAAGTTTTAGGTGCTCAGGATTGGATTGCAAAACCAGAATTCCATAGTTTATCAATATTTTCAGAACATTAATTAGTCGCAATACAATTACGGAAAACAAAATTAATTTATGATAAGCCGATTTATTTAGGATTTTGTATTTAGATATATCTGAGACCCTTAAGAGTCCCTATCGATTTTAGAGTGATTTTGGCTTGTTTCTGTAATTCTTTAGAAGCTCGTTTAACAAAACTAAATTAGTAACAATGTGTGATGATATCTCAAATTAAAGATTCATTCAATATCTAAAATGCGTTCGAGACAATTTATTGATATTCATTGTCCAGTTTGTTTAATAGCCAATAACCTGAGGCGTGTTTCAATTTTTTCCATGCGGGACGTTCGTGTCTTTGTATTTTACACAAAATTAATTAGAAGAAGTTTTCTTATAAAATATACAACAGTAAAGACACTGAGACATCCTAAAATATGTTCGAGGCAATTTAAGTACTTTTATTGAAAAATTCAAAGAAAATCTAAGTTAAAATAACCTTACTTTGATGAAATTTTATGCGTATATGGCGTCGAATTTCTAGTTCTTACAACAGAGTTAAAAAAAATAAAAATACACACTAAATGATAGGTTAATGCTTAAAAATTTGCAATAAAAAAATATATATTATATGTTTTATGAAAGAAATGGAATAATTTAAAGTTCTCAAGAAGTATGCTTCGATTTAAGTCAATCAAACACACTATTTTTACACAAAAAATAAATAAAACATCTTTATCATATAATGATACCAATCGATGTATTATGAACAACAACATTGATACATTGGCTTGGGGACATTATAAATTACGCTAAGTGACTTTTTACTATTATTTCTGTGTGTATATACAAAATTTGTACCGCATGTAAAATTATGATATTGCTATAATGTTATATAATAGTTTATTACATATTTAAAATGTATTGTTTGATTGTAACTAATGTAAAATAATTGTAGTTTTTAAGAAATGTTACTGTAGACTATAGTAGTTAAGGTTATAATGTGTGTTATGTTTTAGATTTATGTGTTATGCTTAATGCATTTTGTGTATATGTAACTAAAGGAAACATTATAAAATTAAATAAAACAAATTGTATACAATTTACTATTTTTTATTTCCTTACAAACTTCCTATTTAATTACTAAGCTACCACATGAAGAAACCTAATTTTTAAAGCTGTAGTGTTTTGCACTATCTTCCTCCGATATCTCCTTTGTTATGTTGTATACAATATCTTTTATTTGAAGATCTATGTTAGAATCGTTTTTTGTATAATATTTAATGCGAATATCAGCATTTTTCCAATGTTGCGACACCGGGATTTCTTTCAACTTTTTTAAACTATATAAATCAATTTTCACTAGTAGATCAGCATCCTTTCCGTCATCTTTGTCTGTTGAAATATATGAAATGCATCCCTCCTTCACTGAACGTCCAACAATTGAAGATAGTTTCGCCTTTTTCTTTTTCCGCTCAGGCTCTCGAAGAAAAAAGTCATCTAAACGACTGGTCCTCTTATTTTTATTTATTGTTAAGTTAGAAACCTCATCTTCATCCGATAAATCATAATAATTATAGGGCTTGAAACATTTTTCCACATCTTTGAGGTTGTAAGAAGCCTGAAACATAACATATATAATTAAAAATATGTTTAACAAGATAAAAATAAATAAAGATTTTACTGAAGTAATAATTAAAAATAATATTAATAATAATAATAACTTACCTCATTTATACTAGTAGATAAACTAATTACTAAGCTACCACATGAAGAAACCTAATTTTTAAAGCTGTAGTGTTTTGCACTATCTTCCTCCGATATCTCCTTTGTTATGTTGTATACAGGCTCTTGAAGAAAAAAGTCATCTAAACGACTGGTCCTCTTATTTTTATTTATTGTTAAGTTAGAAACCTCATCTTCATCCGATAAATCATAATAATTATAGGGCTTGAAACATTTTTCCACATCTTTGAGGTTGTAAGAAGCCTGAAACATAACATATATAATTAAAAATATGTTTAACAAGATAAAAATAAATAAAGATTTTACTGAAGTAATAATTAAAAATAATATTAATAATAATAATAACTTACCTCCATTTTGTTATTTGTAATAAATTTCTACGCGTTGACCTGTGGTTGAATTCGAAACACAATATACTAAGGATGCGTGCAGGGATATTTATATGATAGATTTGGGAAGGGGCTAGCACGACTTTGGAATCATTATCTTATCTATAAGGATTTCCGAAAAATGAATACATTAACATACTTAGCTAACAACTAATACACAAGACATGACACAACAAACACAAACAAAAACAACGAACATAGTTAAGCAATCACTTATGTACTTATAATTATATTGAGAATAATTTGGGAATCATTATCTTTGGACTTCAGTTTGTAGTGAATATTGCTTAATGTATGCTTAATGCATTTTGTGTATATGTAACTAAGGGAAACATTATAAAATTAAATAAAACAAATTGTATGCAATTTACTATTTTTTATTTCCTTACAAACAATAAATATAGCACGAGCCGAGCGAGCAAAGCGAGCGTGCCGCGGCAGCGGCCGGCGAGTGCCAGAAGCGAATCGCTTTTTAAAAAAGCAACAATTATAATAATATAGTAGGATAATATATAAATATAGGATTTTAGACGTATTTTTTCTTGAATATAATAATACATCGTTTGGTTAGAATAGCGAGGTAGGTCGTAACAAAGAAGTTTAATACAAAAGCAGTGATAAGCGAGGTGCACAATGAGTAATAGATATGAACGCCGATAGATAATAGGAAAAGGCAAACAACCGGTGGGTCATTAGCGTCCCATTAATGACCCATCGATTAACTCTTATCTAATTGATATTTGATAAGAGTTAATCGATCTGCACACCTCAGCTATCTTTGGAACCGTGCATCCTATCGCTTCGGGAGTGAGTGCTATCGACTCAGCGTGGCCGCTTTAGTGGGAAAAGAGTCCAAACTTTTTTTTTTTTTTTTTTTTTTTTTAGTCGGGGTTTTCAATCAAGTCACGTCCTCACCGTACCATACAGTGAGGCAGCATAGAGTGAGGCAGTACCCGGGAATCCATACTACTCATAAGAGAGTAGGTATTACTAATCGTCTTGGTTAAATAAGAAAATTTTATATCGTAGCTTCACACCAATGTTACGTAATAATAAGTGAGTCGAAATAAAATAATGCAGAATACAGTGTGTCCAATAAAAATAATCCGAATAAATCAGAACTTTTCAGCTCTCAATACCGAAAGAGTATCTACAAACTTCAAAAGTTCTTTCAAAAAATACATGCTCATCAACCAATTCTAACCTCAACCTTAAAAACATCTCATTACTAAGAGCACAGACTAATAATAATATACTACGTATACAACTAAGAGGTTTATATCCACATTTAATTTAAAATTTTCCACGTGACCATGAGTCGTGCTCGTGCAAGGGGTTTCTAACATTTTCAGCAAACATAATTATTGAAGTCGCACGTACTGTTTGATGTCGCTTATTCGACAAGTTGAGATTGACATTTTGTGGTTATTTATGATTATTTTTCCGACCCAAATATCGACCAATAGAATTGCACCATTCGACGTCACGTGGTACAACCTACATGGTATTATACTGATAATTTTTTGAAAATTTTCTCTGGTCGTTGACGTCAAACTGACAGGTTGAATTCAATTGTGAAATTATTGGCGGCCGACATTTGGGACGGAAAAATAATCCCCCGAATACCACACAAGCTTCAAAATTATCTGGCATTTCCCTCAAGGTTCCCTGCAAACAAATAAAGTCGTCAAGTTTTTCAGGAAAAATCACTCGCGCTTCGCGCTCGTGATTTTTTAACCTTGACTAAAAACTGGACTCCTTCATTTGTTTGCAACGAACCTATCGGAAAATACCCGATAATTTTGAAGCTCTTGTGGTATTATAAGTGAATAATTATTACCTATGAAAATTAAGGTGAAAGTTTGAGTTATTGTTATGTCGAGCGTACAAAATATTTTTTATAATTTACACACAGAAAGCTCATAAACAAACAAATTATGCTGTTTGTTCGAGTATTAATAAAAATTAAACAAATGAAATTGTCTGTGCTTTATTTTTCTGCAACTAATTTAATTTGAAGGAACAGAATACTGTCTACTCAGCATACAGGTTAGGCGAAGAACCCATCTAGAACCAAAATGTTTACCAGAAACCTACAATTCAAATATATAAAAAAAGGTTTTATCGCATTGAAACGACAAAAAGAACGACATTCAGGCGGTCAATTACAGGCACGTGTAAACCAAACATCAGTTAGCTTCGGTGTGCTACATGAATCTTGCGGACATGAATTGAAAACTCAAACAGTGCTCTTGCGCTTTTGGCGATCGTGCCTCATTTGAATGGGATAGTTACTGGATTGGAACCACGGTTTAGGTGGCATGATAAAGTTGTGTTATGAAATCCCCTATGTATGATACGATTTCCCCTCTGTCGTACATTGAAAAAAATAGAGCTTTCTGGGACGAGAATATATTTATTAAAACATGCTTGTACTAGCTTAAATAATAATTTAGAAAACCTTTATAATCAATCACTGAACATAAATGATTTCAGTTCGTTTCATTAAAATAATACCTCGTTAGGCTTCTCTTATTATATGTGTTATATGTTCATAATATAAATTTGTAATCTTTATCAATTAGATATAAATTCCGTATTTACACAGCTGAATGTACGTCAAGAAATTAAACCATAAATCAGCTGTATATTCATTTAAATTCTTTTTTTTATTTCAAATAGTAACGTATCTAATTTATTAATTTTATTTTAGCAAAAACCTTGCTTCATACCAATTAATTTCTCTACTCTTAGTTTTATGACGTACAAAGCTATATTACAATATTACACGGGCTTATTTTAACTAGATTTCCAACAAGCTATTTACCGTTAATTTATTGTGATTATATCCAGTTATACCGTACATAATTATTTTCCGGCAATATTATTCTCCACTGATCATTATTATTTCTGCCCACCCCCAGACTATACGCAATTGTCCATCCAGCTAAAACCAACAGAAGCAACAGCACCACTTATGAATCATGATTAGAAGCCAGTGCTGCGCTCAACACAAACGCAGCACAGAACATAAAAGGATACCCGAGGGCAACATTATATCGGAACTGATAATTTGTGCAGTCTGGAGTCCCACTCGATTTATTAACACTGCTGTGGTGCACACGAAAATTACTGTGAAACCAAATTCAGCTCACATTTTATTTCCTTGTGACGTGTCTGGTGTTAAGGATCGTTCACACTAGTGACTTGCTTAGTTGACAATGTAACAAACAACCAAGGATTAGTAACATAAATTACATTGAATATTTCAATTTAAAATAGGAGATCTTCTAACTTCTTATTTAATCTTTGTGTAAGAATGTATTTATCAAAAAAAATATTAACTCTACGGAGAGCAAAATAGAACAATTCATAGAATATTTTGTAACAAATTAATAACATCATAACAATCAATGGAATTACGCAATTCACAATAACATTAATATTTGTTTTGCAATGACACTTAATTTCTATTTGGACTTCAATTAGCATGACAGGCTTTTGTTAATTTTAAAATTGATTATTAATATTGCTGAAATAGATTCATTTTTACTGTTCCTCTTTAATTCAAACGGAAAAATTGTCAACCAAAACATAAATTCCATTTGTTATATATGAAATATTTGCTATGAAAAATAATCGCTTAAAACGCTCTGCAAAGCTAAATAGAGCTTTTTAAGCTACTATTTCATGAATTTCAGACGAGATGATGTTAAGTAGGTATTGTAATCTTATATATAAAAATGAATCGCAAAATGTGTTGGTAAGCGCATAACTCGAGAACGGCTGAACCGATTTCGATAATTCTTTTTTTATTATATTCCTTGAAGTACGAGGATGGTTCTTATGTAGAGAAAACGTAAACATGTACCACGGGCGAAGCCGGGGCGGACCGCTAGTAAGTAATAAATATTGCTATTTTAATAAATGCACTTCTATTCGGTTACTGCTTCGCGATGTTTACGGGATGACAAGGTTCTAGTTATATTTTATTAATCTATAAAAAAAAATATAGTTCAATGTTTTATTGAAAGCTCAGTTTTTAAAAAATATATTTGTCTCGATGTTCCTATTTTGTATCGAATTCACAGTCATAATATGATAGCCAATACACAAATATGTATGTCCAAATATTACTACTTACTATACTATTATAAGAAAACGCTAGATAAGCTAAATGTTGTACACAATGAAAGCTGACAATGTCTAGCGTACACTAACAGGCTTTGCATGGGCTTGAGTGACCTAAATACTGAAAGATATCTCGTCACGCGAACCTTCAAATGCAAGCTTAAAATTCAGATTTGGTTATTAATTGTAATATTTAAGAAGTTTAGTTGTTAATTTCATAAAAGGAATAAGTAGGAACAGCTGTTTCACTAACTTTTTTGAAGAAGTTACAATAAGAAAAGCTTATTTTTTTGTAGTCATCCGAGACAATGAATGCTCCCTAAGAATGAAAAGAAGTGCTAGGACAATCACTATCCTTACACTATCCTTACAAACATACCAATTGAAACGCTCGTAAAACTTGAAATTATCAGTTTCAGTGACAAATTACACAAGTGGTGTTGGTAGCGGCCAAAAGCGGCTCAAATATAAATATTATGTTTATATATTGATAGAGCGGAGCGTTCGTCAAACAGAGTGGTGTACGGTGCCAATATTAACTCTAGTTATCAAATGCTGAACCTGGGCAAGGTCACGGTCAGGTTTGCATTGTCAATATTAAAAATGTGTTTTTTGAATGTTCCCATTGATACGAATGTCAGCGTTGTTTACAAGCGATTGGTGGTTGTCGTTGTCTTCAGGATGATGTCAATGATATATGTTGTTGGATATATCTGACAATTAAACAGGACACTGTAGGGAATGTAGTTATTCATACATACTTGGTGACAATTAGTTTCCATTAGAAATTTTTAATCCGTAATGTATTGTATAGGCAGTATATATCAATCTGTATCGAGGAGTGTCATGCCTGGTAGAGCATAAAGTCATGGCAATGCTGCACTGGATATTTCCCTACTTTGCTGTTTTTGTATTTGATTGGCGATTATTCTGTGGGTCACTATTAAGTACAATAGAATGAGTTTAGGATAATGCCGGAATGTAGACCTATAAGGAGTGGTAGAGTAATGATAACAGCTACTGATGATGAATAAATGCTTCATACATTCCTAGTACATATTTATAAAATCTGGTTACAAAAAAAACTGGTTATTTCTATCAAACGAATGCGTTTTATTTATTACAATATAAAGTAACAAAATTTATCAAACTGTTAATGAAAAATCAGACTTGCAAAATCAGAATTATCTTAAAATATATACCTGCATATTATACAGGGGTTATAAGTGCCTTCTAAGCTACCAATAGTAACAAACAATAAGGAACTAAAGGCAAACACTGCGAAGTAGCGATAAATAACACTTAGAGGTTGGGTACCACTATGTTTCATTTGTTCCTGCACACATATTATTGTTTTTAAGTGAAGCTTCCACGAAGTACGACTTCTTCCTTTAAGTATTATATAGGGACTTTAGATTGTATTTACATAACATAACATAACACTATGAATAATAAATAAGCACGTTACTTTAGTTTAAAAATGAAATAGAATTAAACTTAATTGTCACAAACTTTTCAGATGTAGTTTGAATTAACAAAAGGGTTTTCTAAAATCCCTAAATCTGTTTATGTTCGATTCATTGTAGTATAATTTAGCTAGCTTGGCCAAATATTACCTAGGTAATGTAATAAATGTCACATGCCTCATCACACCTTACATCATAACATTCCATAGAAATTCGTAAGCCAAAAGAATTTGACAGTACACTTTGTACAAACTGATAAAACAAATGTTTTATCAAAAGTTACATTAAGCACCTAATTTGCCTCAAACACACTAGTACTGTAAACAAATTTATCATTACAACGTCAACATAACCATATTATTCCTTGCGTACATACAGCTATCATTATTATGTACAGAACTACTTCACGAGTACATAAGAATAAACAAGAAAATAGAATTCTCTGACGCAATTCCGTCTTTGCAGTTAATTTAATAACATCCAAGCTACATGACGACTTAATACCATTTAATGGACATGTAGGAAATAATGTAATGTTAAACTACCTTTGGTACTTAAAACTCATTGTTTTCATAGAAAATTACTAACTTCTACTAATAACTGTTTAAAATGAATGATTTAGCGTATGGTCTATTTTCATATACTTGTTAAGTAAAATCGTTGTAGGAAAGTAAATACAATTTAATGAAAATTGTATAAAACATGTATAAAACAAACTATTTTTGTTAACATGTAGAGTCTAATTATGTTTTATTTATACAGGGTGTCCCAAAAAGTAGTGATGAACGAAAGCTGGAAGGTAGAGGACCAAGAGGGCTATCCGAATCACCCCCATGTGTGTTATGCGATTTTTCGTATTTTCGGAGTTATTACATTTTTTTCAATTTTTCATCTATCGCCGAGTACGATGAGATTTTTATTTATGGTGACGTGAATTATTGCGCTAGATGCTTGATTTTTTTTGTGTGCTAAGCTGAAAGATAGGCTAATTCAGTATGGTAACATTTACTATCGTTAGATCTTCGAATGGAATAAAAAAAAAGAATTAAATGCCAAGAAAGATAAAATTACCCAGTATGTTTATAACTTCAAGGGCCCATAAAAAAATAAAATCACATAAAAAAGGTTTTCCATTTGGCTTTTAAAAACTTGCTCTATCGATCAGGTAGCTACCCTAAAAATTTCATTTTATTATTCTGAAGGCTTCAATCGAAAAATTGAAATATAAATGTGGTAAGTGGAAAATTTTTATTAACATGATGATCATTAAAACCAATAAATAGGTGTTAAATTACCAGAATTTTTTTAAAATAGCCCCGCTGTTGCTCAATGCAAGTGCGACATCACCGTAAAAAGTTGTCTTTTTAATGTCTGAATGCTCTTTTATCATTTTTAATGGTTTCTTCTGCAACTATGAATTTCGGGTTATTTCGTCCAAATTGTGGCATTCTCTCAAGTGGCCAAGGTCTTTTTAGTATCCCCATTAAAACAAATCAATGGGGTTTAGGTCGTGGGACCGTGGAGGCCAGGCTTTAAAGCAGGCATCACCGGCGCATGCGCAGGCTGCAACGACCAATCCATCTTTCAGAGTATTTTTGCCCTTTAGCCTGGCCTCCACGATCTCCGGACATAAACCCTATTGAATTTTTTCCGTGGGAATACTACAAAGACGAGAGACTGCCACAATTTGGACGAAATAACCCGGAAATTCATAGTTGCAGAAGAAACCATTTAAAATGATAAAAGAGCATTCAGACATTAAAAAAACAACTTTTTACGGTGATGTCGCACTTGCATTGAGCAACAGCGGGGCTATTTTAAAAAAAATCTGGTAATTTAACACCTATTTATTGGTTTTAATGATCATCATGTTAATAAAAATTTTCCACTTACCACATTTAGATTTCAATTTTTCGATTGAAGCCTTCAGAATAATAAAATGAAATTTTTAGGGTAGCTACCTGATCGATAGAGCAAGTTTTTAAAAGCCAAATGGAAAACCTTTTTTATGTGATTTTATTTTTTTATGGGCCCTTGAAGTTATGAACATACTGGGTAATTTTATCTTTCTTGGCATTTAATTCTTTTTTTTATTCTATTCGAAGATTTAACGATAGTAAATGTTACCATACTGAATTGGCCTATCTTTCAGCTTAGCACACAAAAAAAAATCAAGCATCTAGCGCAATAATTCACGTCACCATAAATAAAAATCTCATCGTACTCGGCGATAGATGAAAAATTGAAAAAAATGTAATAACTCCGAAAATACGAAAAATCGCATAACACACATGGGGGTGATTCGGATAGCCCTCTAAGTCCTCTATCTCCCAGCTTCAGTATATCACTACTTTTTGGGACACCCTGTATTTGGCTGTATAGTCTGTCATGATGACAGTCCACGCATACAATTCCGTATGTTCATTATTTACTGTACATATTGCTATCATTTATTAAACATTGTGTAAAAGTGGAAAAAATACAAACGAATGAATCATTGTGGTGTAAATGTAATAAACAAGTCCTTATTGCCTTATTTTTCTACTTTTACAGCAATATTTCTCAAAACCATTAACCAAGTTTAAACGACAATAGCATAATTTGCGAATTAATCGTTCTGTTACAAGAACAATGCGTATTTAATAGCTATTAATTCAACGATCAACGAATGTGTGTTTAGTGTATCAAGGCAAACTCCTTGGATTACATTGGCTGTTACCAAATATTTTCTTGTGTGCGCTGCGTACATACGTGTGTTGTGAGCATATATTTAGCTCGACCAATACGACCCCTAGCTTGTTAATGTGTTTATAAAGTTTCGAATTTTTCGTAATTCGAGATGACCAGCTGAATTATTGACTTCACCAGACTAATGGTTCGAGTATTGTGTTACACTATCGATCCCTGGGACTGACCTATAATTATTATTATGAATAGGAAATACCCGTTTTTATGGGTTTATCATGTTTTCGCCGATTTTAATTTAAATATTGGTTATTTTTTATTATTGATATGATTTTTAAGGATACAAGAAGGTCAATATTACAACAGACTGCAGAACCTCAATAATATAGTCACTATAGTAAATTAAAACAATGAATAATTAACTAGGTTAGTGTTATAAATACTCAGCGAAATGAATCACAGACAAAGTATTGAATAAAAACACACATTATAATCCCAAAGTCCTCATTTACATACTAAGACCTTTTTAAAACAGGTCCACATTAAATAAACTCTTGCGCAGTGGCGCGCAACCGCTCCGCAAACATGGCGGCGATAAGACGTCGGCCATCTTGGTTTTACACATCGAGGCCAAGTCGTAAAATGTTCAGATTTTACGGGTTTGTTCTTAAGTGAATTTTAATTATCCACACCTACTCAGCGTGATATATTTTTATATACCTACCTAGTTTAATGGCGTTCTTGCAATCTTCAAACGTGTTTTGCAACTTTTTCTATTTAATAAATTAAAACATAATGACAAGTCAGTTTACAAGTGAATAAAAATTAATTTCTTTTTTTTTTTCAAGAATCTGTCTAAGATCTAATATGTATCTACGATAGGGAAAATCAGTTTGGCTCTAACTCCTACAAGGCTAGGTATACTTTCAAGTTTCAACCCAAAGTTACCTAAATGGTAAAAATGATGTCCTATATAGCCTACGTTACCCTTGCATAAGGTGCTTGCAATATCAATTCAATCCATAGATTTTCTAATGTATGACACATTTTATTTACTTTAAATTCCTCTCATGTTATGTACATATAACAAAAAAATATCCACGCTGTGAAGATAACCTGCCTACCTGGTATCTGGATTTTGCTTATTCTTCATCTTAATTATAAAGTATTTCAGGATAATAACACATCTCTAAGTATTATGTAGCATATTAATAACCGTATAACCCTCTTGAAATTCCCAGAATCTTACAAGCAAATTCCTGTTTACTGAAATCAGCGAAAACCCGTGACTCATCGCCCAAGACTTTCACAATGGGCTATGATTTTGCAATCCAAACAAATGCAATTAATATTCACTAAGATAAAACTGTTATCTTTAGTAGAAAAACAGGCTAATCCCGTCGTTGAGTGAGACAAGAGAACAAATTTGCTGTATCAACAATCAACCGGCACCTAACATCGCTACGTATGAATTAAGGCTGGACCACATCTAGCAGGACGGTTTGTGGGCGTTTTTATAGTGCTTTAGATTATATCTGCCAACCCACACTTGACGCCTACGGAAGGAAACCTTTGTCCCGCAATGGGATATAAATAAAAACTGATTTTAGCGTAGGTACTTCGTATGGATTTGTTTATAAAGTTCTATTTAATTCAGCATAGCCTATAATTTCTCAATTCATGTGGCAAGACCCAGTTTCTTTTGATAATTCGTTTGAGGCTGGATTAATGTTTTAAATTGTCACCTGAGTCGACTGTCGAATCAATCAAAACCACCTATAATAATCACCCACAAAACCAAGAGAGATGTCGCCATGTAACCGACTTTTACAGAAAGAATGCGCTAGAAGGTAAGGATTAAATTTAGTTTGAAAAGATTAAAAACCATTTTGGGTCCAAAACAGCGCATTAGGAAGCACAGACTAGTGACTACAAGGGAAAAGTGCGCGGTAGGTTTTATCAGAACCGACACTTTACCAGAGTCGTTTCTCACATTTACCCGCCAAAACTGGTTAAAAACGCCGCGATATACAAACGCCGCCTATAACCACGACCTATTGAATAGTCACCCACCGCTTACACAGCAAATATTTCAACAAAGATACAGGGGCGCTCAACTCTAACTTCAACTACCCTAGTGTACACAGGGCTTTGCGAGAGAAAGCGCATAATGCTTGCTAATACGTATTTTAATTGCTATGTATTGTACCTAAATCTGTTTTATTGATTTCGTATTTACTATTAATTTGTACAAATGCAAAAAGAGTAGGTATCTTATTTTTAATATATTTGACACATCAACAAGAAACAACACCTAATACTATTGAGTACGAGGCCATGAAGAACGCCGGTAAAAAACTACCTACATGAAACTAGAGGAAAACTACAGGAAATATGGCTTTCCGGTCCGTGCGTTAAAGTTATGATATAAAGGCCGTTCTGCGAGGGTGTGGTAACAACCCAAGCTTTACAGAATTCGTTTCAATGCATACTAGAACTTCACTATGACACGTAGTTCAGACCCCTACTTAAAGGGAAGGAACAAGATGACCTACTGAATAAATCACACACAAATACGATGGGAAGAACCATGACATGTTCACGTGTGTATTTTTATTAACCGCTAAAAACTGTAACTAAACTAACACTTAAGTATTTGTAATTATCTTGTACGTTGTGTTTTTAATTGTTAAGTAACTAAGTAGTAGAAGAATATACTTCAGGCTTCAGCAAGAATAACTATAGCACAACACGTAATCCGTAGGAGTAGCTGATTATTCCTCAAATGCCTTCAGTATTCATATTAAGATTCAAAGTGGAATCGTGAGTTTAGTATCTTTTAATTCAATTGTATTCTTGACATAACAATCAACTCAATAGACACACAAATACATTGTTCAAACGGCTGTGAAAAGTAAAAAAAATCGCGACTAATCGCAGCGCTCGTGGTCCACAAATATTAGTGTTTGGCAAAGAAATGGAGCTACGAGCGGAGTTGTTTGTCCCTCCGTGTGACCCCAATCAACTGGCTTTTACATGTAACCAATATGCTTGCGAAGAGTTTAATTCATTCTCTACTAAATTATTTTAAAGTGAGTTAGTTAGTTTATTGAAGTATGACTTTTCAACAGATGTTTGAAGTTTCTATGCCTTTTCAGCTTCTGGTCGATTCATCGATATTGTATTAGAAGCTCAAGAATTATTCCATAACATTTTTAAAAATTTTGTTTACATAATTAGAAATAGAGCTTTCACTTTATCTAATGGAATAAAAAATATGTGCAATTTAAAGCCTACACTAGTCTTAACTTTATATGTAGTCCACATTGTCCGCTTTAATCAACTTTTTTCCTTAGAAAACAGCTTTTCCTTTGCATAAATACTTTGTTACATTCAGTATGAAATAGAAACTTATAAATATGGACTAGGTCAACTATGAACAGCACAAACTTCTACGCAAAGAATTGGCAAATTAACTTTAAATCCCTATCAAATAATTTTCCAAATAACATTCCGAAAGGGGCCACAAGAGGGATTCACGATCTTACAAATAAAACAAAGCCAGTATATGTAAGCTGAAGCAATGGTTTCAATTCGGCAGCTCTCCCCAATTAATCCATTTGACGAGTTAAAAATCGTTTAAACGCTACCTGAGCGGGCGAGCGACCAATTGAATTATTAATGCAGCCTCCACAAACGCGAGTACATATTTACTTGTCCCGTAAATAGATGCGCACACAGCCAGCACGCGTATTTTGCGCAGTATATGCGGAATCGGGAGATGGAACATGTATTTATTAGTAGAGTTTTGCACATAAGTGTTTGGTGTGCCTTTTTTATTTGGGTAAAGAAGATGGGTAAAATGGTGATAATAATTGAGCAGTTTAAAAAAATAATATGATTGTAAAATAAAAGAATGTAAAGACTTGGTATACGTATTATAATAAACGGTGTTTATGTGCTCTATGTTTGCATGAAAGTACGTCTTTCACCGATCTTATTTCTTAGAATTCCTGAAGAATCATGTTAAATATTTTCATATACAAATTTGCGTTCTCGTACACAATACGTAGGGAAAAGGCTGTAGTTTTCCTGGTTGCGCGCGCCTGCCTTGCGTGTGTGTGTGACTGCATCTGTGTGCTGCAGGGTTGGCCTTTTGAAGGGTGGGGGAGGGGGTTACTTGGAAGTCGAAACCGTAGAGTCGCTCTCTATTTGCCTTCTTGTGCAATTAACAGTTCTTTATGAATATTCAAAAGCATACCAGTTTTTATTAATTGACGTGTGACTTATATGTAAGCTGGGATATGCTAAGTGGTGTTTGGGTGTAGAAACTGGCGTATATATTTATTTTGGGTTAATGTGTCTGTAATGTGGGCAGCCATACGAAATAATAAAACAACCTACAACACAATTTATAAACGATATTTTCTTTGCGTAGACTAACAACATTTTTTGCATTTTATAAATAAACTAATCATACAGGTATAGGTAAGCACAAATATAGAGCTATAAGAGAATCAAATAATAACATTTTTATTCAAAGTAATATTATTACAGTGTAATAATAAAACCACCATAACATAATCATATATCGAATAAACGGATGCTCTACGTATCCCGCGGAAAATTTAGTTAGAAAGAGACAACATTGCGTTTAAAGAGATGGCTACAGCGGGGATGAGTCTTGAGCGGTACGGGGCGAAAACGGCATAAGCGCCACAACATTGTGCACACAAAATTCGTTCTTGTGATCATGTAGTAGAGTTGAAGTTCGAGATGTAAGGTCAGTGTGTAGGTTTAGTGCGTGTTGTATCAAGGCAGAAGAGTGCGGACAACAAATATTGATTCGGAGCCTGATGTGCCGAGGGGAGGGGGTGCGGAGGGCACATAATTTGGACTAATTCCTTCAATGTTGACACAGGCTTGTCTGCCAGCCGGCTCGGCCACGTTTTACCTTTTCTTAAACAACTTTTTAATAGGAACTAAGAAGTTTTGCAACCTTCCTATCTGTTGAATAAATGATGTAGGTACGATTGTTACCACGTCTCTTTATCGTGGAATGTTCTGGAATGGCACTGAAACTTCGATTATTTTATTTACGTCTGATTCGAAATAAAATTGAGATATTGTTTAATACCCATCTATACAATAATATGAAGATATAACAATGAAAAATATTTTGATAGAGAAATATTTGATTCATAACTTTTGTCATTTGTCATGCTCAAAAGCATTCTAGGTAGGTACATCTCACACGAAAGAAGCAACCTTTTTCGTTATTCATAATCAGGATTAATAATTACCGACTTAAAGAATTGTATGACACCTTAAAAACATGCTATTTATCATCCACAACAAATTATTCAATGCGAACCTATATGCGAACACAAATATAACGAAGGCTTAAGAAATTTCGCATAAAAATTACCATGAGCACACGCCACGCCCGTCGGGAAAGCAAACCCACGGTAGCTGTGTGCATACATACATCATTTACCTATGCGTGTCGACTATAAACTGTCGAAATATGTCAGCTTTATCCATCCATACTATATTAATATTATAAATGCGAAAGTAACTCTGTCTGTCTGTCTGTTACTCAATCACGCCTTAACTACTGAACCAATTTGCATGAAATTTGGTATACCTAGAGATATTTTGATACCCGAGAAAGGACATAGGATAGGTTTTATCCCGGAAATCCTACGGGAACGGGTTTTCTTTGATTTGTCCTGATTAAGCCCTTGTAAAAGTTAAAACAAATAATGTAGAGCTTCAATTAAAAGCTCCTCTGAAAAAATTAAGATGGGATTGTACAATTTGGTAAAATATCAGGCGATATTCTAATCATATTGCCTCCTAAAACAAGTACTTATACGTATATAAGAACTCTGATTATGCCTAAACTTTCATTTGGTGAAACGTGCCATCTATTTGTATTTATTACAGTTATGCTGAATGCCAATTCTTATAATATGTACCTAGTAGAAATTTGGTTGGTATTATAAAACAACAGAATATTATGATTCTACAATGAATCATACTAGAATGTTAAAACCTCTTATAAAATAGGTATAGAGACATTTATTTTCAAAGAATTTTACAATTCAAATTCAATTTTACTATACAAAATACAATTTTGGTTCCCCTCTCGAACGAAAATTCCCCACAAAACTCGTCCCAATAAAAACAGAAACAACATTTCTTTGTTACGCCTATCTATTGTACATACGACGGCAATATATTATAACCTGTACGGCATATACATATACGATATGTCAACATAGAGCATCCGCTACATTGCTTATCTCACTGAACAAACTTCGGCTCGCTCGTATCTTAAAATATTTCCATACTACAGCTTGGGCAAGAATTTCTTGGAAAACGATTACTTGAATATGAACCTTGTGCACGAAATTAACATTATTTAGGCTTACAAGATTCTTGAATATGAAATAAGTATATCTAACAGAATCTAGGTTGATGTAATCTTTGATCGATAGAAAAAATAATATGCATTATATTTTTGTTACAATAAGTACTGATTGAATATATATTTTTGTACACGACTTCCAAAATCGCACAGCAAAACAAATATTCGATTTTTATTAGGTACTCTACAATTTTTATAGGTCGGACCTATAGATAATAACTATGCCTGTAGAACTTCACAATCGCTCTTCTTTAAATACCTACTTATACCTTCTAAAATCAAGAAACATGAGTTAGTTGCATAAGTGCAATTAACTACTTATAATAAATGTGTTCGTCTTCTAAACCATAAACTACATTAGTAAATACCCGTAATAACCTCCACGTAATATTATATAAACAGAAAGCCATAAATAATTTTTAATCAAAAGTTCAAGATATTATATTAGATTGCCGATAACATTGGAACGCAAGAGTCACAGCAGAGGTCGAGTACTTGAAAAAGATGGTAGGATATTTGCTCAGAGATTAGCGGGCATTTCCAAAGGATGTTTGCAAGATTATTTATTTATATACACTTCCCGAGAATTATGTAAGAAATTAATTAAATATATGCAAAAATCTCTTTACAAACATACCTATGTACATGGGTTGATCCAAAAGTAATGATAATCAATATTAAACAAGGTCATTACAGTTAAAATTATTATGTATTCCTCTAGATAGTCTTCTAACTAGATAATATACATCGATATTTTTTTCTTAAACTTAAAAAAAAAAAAACTTTGACTTCATCCACAAAAACCCCTCTACTGCGGCCATCACTTCGCTGTCGTCTTAAAATTTCTTGCCTCGAAGGTGTTTCTTGTGCCGAGGAGAGAGATAGAAATAACTAGGAGCTAGATCTAACAAACAGGGTGGGTGTTCAAGCATTTGGAATGCCGATTTTTGAATGGCAGCCATTGCAACTGACGCTTTGTGATCTGGTGCGTTGTCTGGGTGAAACAGCATTCAAGCCCGCATTTTGCCATGTCTCTTTTCCTTACTAACCTACCGCAATCTTTTAATTTGGTATGTGTAGTAAGAGCCCAATATAGTGGCTACCTTCTTAAAATATCCCACCATAATTATTCCTTCAGCGTCCCAAAAAACTACCGCTTTAATCTACCCCACTAATTTTCACTTTGAATTTCTTCATCGTCACTTTGGAAGCTCGCATCCAGGCCATTGATTGCTTCTTGGTTTCAGCATAAACATGGTGAACCCGGGTAACGTCCATGATCACAAATCGTGACAAAAAATTATCCTGATCTCATAAAAAATTTGGAAATTCACCCTCTAAATGTCGAATCGTTGTTTCTTCTTTTCGTCGGGAAACATTCTGGCACCCACGGTTCACATTCAAATTAATGTAAATACTTGGAAACGTGGCCTGTTGATATGATTTTTTTGTGATAACTTAGTGAGTATATGAGCAAGCAAAAAATATTTATTTTATATTATTATGTGCACAGGAAATACCCAATTATCATTACTTTTGGATCAACCTAGTACCTTCTCTTTGAGATAAAAGATATAAAAATCGCTAGAACGGTAATTAAAACAATGAGATGATAAGATTTTCTGTAATATAATACTTAATCATATTAAAAGCCAACCTAGATTATTTAATTCTAACTAATACTTTAAGTACCTAATACCTACCCACGCTACAAACATTTTACAACGGCTAATATACTACCTGTTAGAAAACATGATAATATTATAAGACATTTATTTTATTACAGCATTATTAAATATAATAAAGTAGTAAAATATTATTATATTGCATAATTTCACATTAGGTATGTTTATGAAATAACAGTTTCAGAATGTGTGGAGCTTCTATTGTGGACTAATATTCAATTCAAAAAACAATGAAGCCTTTTAAAGTAGAATATTTACGTTGTGTTCGTTGTGAGATCATCTTGTCATATAGGTACCTACCTAAACAATTTTCATTGATATTTTTAATCTTTTTTTCTTTTCTGTCATAGCGTGAGTTTTCAAAAATCTCTATCCTTAAACGAAACAACGACAATAAAACAATTAAACTCCAAATCATGACACGCCCGCCGAATCCAACATTCTCATAATAAACGTCGAATAAGTACCGGTGCATAAAATCACTACATTTAACCCCCAGGCTCTTAGACCCCAACCCTAAACGGCTCATCCACGTCTTACCCGATATTAGCACCGCGGGCAATTCAGGCCCATAAATAAAAAATACTTATTACCTACTGTAGGGGTGGCTCGATATAAATATGTAATGATTTTTTTGCGAAGATCCTCTGTGAATAGATAATCTGTATGGCGTACTGTATCTGTATTATGAGGAATTTTTGGATTGGGATGAATATTGTGAAATATATTGTGAAATTTATGAGTTGGAATCTAACGTGAAACCGAAATTAAATAAGGTATGTACCTGAATTTTCCTCGGTGCACGCTTCTTATGAATGAATGAATATAAATCTCATCTTATTATTAATGAACTTGCAGGAAAAAGTGATCTATTCAGAGATTTTTTATGGTAATAATCAGCGATGGAGATCTAAAAAGTTTGTTATCGCATATTATAATAATATTCTTCGTACCATCCAATATTCCACCATAACAATCCGGAATACCATACCTATAAACAGTACAAAACAAAACAAATTCCCGTTCTAGAATTTTCGATAACGCAGTCAATCGAATGCACTTGGAGTTATTTACTTTAATCATTCGCAAACAAAGCGCGGATATTCACGGCATCCGGACGCTCTAGCGTTGTTGGGAATATCCTCTTCTATTCTACCAATATTTGCTTGCATTATTGTCGATTATAGCGTTTACAAATCGTAATGTTGCGCAGAATGGAAGCTAGATTAAAAATGGAAATAATTTTGATTTAAAGCAAAATGTGGTGAAGGTACTTTTAGATCCTGGATTTGTAACTGAGTGTAGAGTAAATCATTCTATGTGTCATGAAATAAATAGTAGATATTTTTATAGTATTACGCATACCCAGAAGAAAACTTTATAAAAGCAAAAATTGGACCTTCCGTCATTTGTAAAAGCACTTATAAGAGCAAATTCAGGAGTGCAGGAGTTTCAGTAAATTGTGAAAATACTCATATTTCAATTTCCATCTTTATTTGGTCAATTATTTCGTAATTAACATCAATAAATGTCACGATTAATCACCGCACAAGATGGCGGCCGGCCACGTGACCGCGATGCGTTTTTAATTGCAATCATTTCGTGTTTTATGTTGTTTGCGCACTTTCCCTGTTGGCGTAAGCTCGCTCTTTATTTATGGGTTTTATGGCCGGTGGGAACGTTAGGGTATTGGGGAGGAAACAATTATTTTTCGCCTTACCTGATTAACGGCTAATCCTAGCTTACTACGATAAGTGATGTTTTATAGCTCTATAAAATTGATTAAGCTTTTTTAGTACCGTAATTATCTAATAGCTTAACATATATTGCGGATATATTTTTAATTAATGTAAATCTTTAATTTGAAGTGTAGGTAAGTCATTAGCAACCCGAAAAGTTTATGTATAAGAAAGCGTCTCTTCAACTTCATTGCGAAAGTTTATGCCAACTCAATACACACGGAACTTGTTTTATTTATTAGTTCTTTTTGTTTGTATTTGGAGTATGAATCTGTACTTGAAATATTTAAATACTAAAGAATAATTGACATCATTAGTTCGCAGATATATAGAGCGTAAGTACCTACTTTTTGTTGCCTTAAATATAACTTGTGTAAATCTTTGACAAACTGGTTAAAATAAAATATTGAAATCTAAAACTAGATAATGATTTATAAAGATAAGATTCTAATTAGGAGTTTCCATCTATCCCAAAATTTCATCGTATAAATTAAAGAAGTACCTACGAACATTTATCATTTTCATTACACCGTATTATATACTAAAAAAATACATGACATATTTAATTATAGGTATGCTAATAATCCTCAAGCATACAACTTACAATTACCGATGTTTTTTCCATAACACATCACGTAGGCTCTTTGTAGACAGGTATTCCAACGAAAACGGAAGATGTTAGAGTCCATTAGTCTATACAAATAAATACCCCGCTATATACAAAACTAACATGCATTTACTACTAAATAGCCATAATGCAGGCGTGCGGCGTCTTCAAAAACATAACTAAGTGCCTCTAATTCACTCAATGAATATCTTAAGTAAAACCCCAATACTTAATCTACTTAGCGCTTGAATACTTGCTGAGTATTAACAACTAGTGTGTGCACATCGGCAAACTTGTTTTACATAAATTGTGGATTCGCCCCGCTTAAGCCTCAACTTTGAAGGTAAACTAGCGAATAGTGTGTTAAGTGAGAATTCTTGATATGTTTGGTGTATACCTACCTAGTTCTGATTGTGTAGGTAGGGTGTGAAGGCTTGGAAATAACTACCTACCTAATGATATTATGACGGAAAATATGGTAAATTAGTTACACAAAAATATCATAAACAAGAAAAATAGGAAATAGAGTATGTGGACAAATAAATGACGAGCAAAGTAGAGCTTTATGTACACTTTTAGCGTCAAACTTTGGACGACGAAGCTGCTATGGAGAGGTTTTGAAATAGTTTTAAACTTACAAAAGATTTAGTTTGCAATAAGATATCGAAGGAACTCTTATACACTCAATATAATAATTATCATGATGTCTTATTGTTTTATTTGCAATATCTAAAACTTGTGCGTATTGTTTATATTACTCCTAATAAGAGGACCCGAGCATGTCACAGCTTTAATTAACAACTGCGAACAGTAGATAGTAAAGAGTCTTATTATTGTATAAACATGATTTAACAACATAATTTATATTTCACTGAGGCTGCCAGCCCCTTGCAGGATCCGATAAACGCATCCTAAGTAAATAGCGAGGCATCTGCCGTCATGAGCCAGAATACCTATCAAAGATAACGCTGTATTTACGAGACTGGGATGTTTTTTATAATCTCCTTATGTATTTGAAAATGTGCTATAGATATAATAAAATTTAATGTACGAAGACGCACTTAAACGACTTGTAGTCTTATACCTACATAAAATCTATGTGTTTTAAGTATAACTAGTATTCCGCCCGCGACTTCGCCCGCCCGTATTAAACTATTGCAAAATTTAGTTATACTTAATCCTTCCTGGAGAGCCACTCTATCTATTACAAAATTCCAAATTAAAATCCGTTGCGTAATTTTAACGGTTTAAGCTTACATACGGAAGATTCATGAAAATATACAAAACAATTACTAAGTACTTAGTCTACCTTCTTACAGATAAATCAGTTATAAGGATAATTATTTTCAACAAACGCTAATGAACGATCACACAATAACATTATCTTATATATAAAATTCTCGTGTCACAATGTTAGTCTGCATACTCCTCCGAAACGGGTGGACCGATTCTCATGAAATTTTCTGTGCATATCGGGTAAGTCTGAGAATCGGCCAACATCTATTTTTCATATGTACCACGGGCGAAGCCGGGGCGGACCGCTAGTATGTATATAAATACGTTCCCACCAGATGTAATAAGATATTTCTGAGCCCCCATTCGGTTAGGCCAATCAACACACCAACGATATCTCGGGGTTGAATAAACCTTTAGACGCGGTCATTTCAATGATATAGTGATAAGATGAAATTCATTTTAAAATAACGTGAAATACCTACTTGATATCACATATTATAATATTATGATAATTTGAACTGGAAAAGCAGATAGGTTATAAAACGTGCGCTCAAATGTAGAGCATAGGTACGGTCTACATCATAAAGTAAGGTAATCGGGGATATTTATTGGGTAATATGAAATTAAAAAATTTGAGATTTTTATTAAAACAAAACTATTCTTGCTTACAAACTAACATTGTTATCTAGGTATAACTTATTTTCTTTTCACAGCTTTATTGCAATTAAATATTAAATCCTGTTAGAAGAGGATTTTAATTGAGAAAACCCGCTAATGCATTACTATAGATGTAGATATTTATGTATTCAAACAATTTAATACAATGCAATATACTGCATATTAAAATCGGAACAATACTCTGAAATTGCATGTGAGAGTTGGCACAATTTATCGAGTCTAGATTGTGCAGAATTTACTTCGCGACATGGAGGTAAATGAAAAAAGGTGCGCACACATTTAAGCGGACTACGTCCACAAATCTATTTGCGAAACAATTTCGCGAAATGCCACAATTTATTTAAAAATTACGCCCTTGTTTGTGTGGACAAATATTGACGTGTTTGGTTTATGATAATGGCAACACTGAGCATCAGGTAGACTGCGCACCGGCTAGCGACAGTATTATTTACCTGTACACATATTATTTAATATTTACCATGGTAATGTAAAGTTTACAATATAATATTTGTCAAGTATGCTCTTCGAAAGTTTATATTTACACCACATACGTAGTTTTTAATCAAAGGCAAATTTGGAGATTAAACACTCGAGATTAGTCACCGATTCGCTGTTCGTACACGTTTGCTTCGAAAGTAAAATTGTTTTGCTATTAGAATCCTACAACAAATATGTGGATAACATATTACCTAAACATCCGATTTGTTTGGCATAAGCAAGTAATAAAGTAGTGATTGTCTTAATGAACTTATTTGTGTTGACTCGCATTGTTAGACATTGTCGAGTAAACTCCTCGATCGAACGTAAAGTCGAACCGCAAACAATATCATCATAGTATTTGTACTGAAACAACAAATTTGTAGCCAGCTTTAAATGCAAGCCCAGGCCGGCACACACTCACCGTGTGTACTGAGACAATATGTAGGCGACTCTACCGCGATCTTAAGCAAGGCGACAAAATGAATCTCCTCTCGCGACTGATACGGTCCAATTCAAACACAGTCAGCGCCATTTTGTTTTGACAAGCGGCTATCCCGCCGCGCACATAACACACTAATTTCAACTCAAACACGAGCGCTTAAAAGCTAAATTGGTTCATTGTAACGACCGTGTAGAAACATTGGAAATTAAGGGTGGACCAGACACGATTCTGTTTGCAGTCTAACGTGGTCTCTGGACGAAGTTACAAATATTTGACGTGTCAATTTTGTGAATGTTGACCGAGAATTGCGGTTAATATTCCCGACTCGGACAACCTGGTGCGCGGTCGCTCTTTAATTAAATGACTAGAACAGTCAAACTGTTGACTCTCTTTTGTTAATTTTACGAAATGATACGTTCATGAGGTATTAATTTCACGTAGATCACTACATATTGTTTACTTCGCCAACAATAATTATGGAGCTATCTTTAATTCTGCTGAGTGCACCAATTTGTTTTCTATTATTGTATTATTTTTATACAATAGATTTAAACGCAGACGGCTACGTGGGTTGGCAATTATAGTACCTATGTTTTAATGAATGCGAGCACTTCAATCGACAAGAACATTAAATACTATAATACATTTAGCATTCCGGTCAGTTTACAAAAGTAAGATAATAGTCAGCAATTTTAAAACAATAACAAACAAGCGGTATTGTTAAAAATGTAACAGCTTGTTAGGGCATATTGCTCGTTACCGCGCCGCTATTTATTTTCGAGTAGCAACATCGAAGAGTCCATAAACAAAAAAACACTTCGGCGACTGTTTTCATTGACAACAATGCTAAGTGCACGTAGTGTTAAGAGTGAGCTTGGAGTAGGCACTTACTTTTCGCGACATAGGTATCTAGGAGGGGCTCCAGTTCAGTATTTTCATTGTGTGCTTTTAATTTTGAGTGCGCGAACTAGCTAGCTCTGCCGGGACGTATGTTTGCGAGGGTAATATTTGCTTCCGCTGTATAATTCAGCCGCCCGCCATATTTGCTAAAGAGCAATCATTTTAATATCGTCAGGCATCACATTAGGGCCGAGTGGGATACTCTTTGTTTTATGGATTAATTTTTCAATTTTAATTAGGAATATTAGGTTTTTGAAATGTTCTCCTATTTGCTTTAATTTCAACGAAATTTATAGAGATTTTATTAAGGCTTGCGTAATGAATAATAATGAAAATCAAAATATAGAAATGTCTGCGTTTGTCTACTGAGACTTGAGAGTGTTCTTTGTCTCATTCTTTTAAGAGAAATTAAGATGAAAGCTAAGTTCCCAAAAGGAATTGGAAAATGAGAAAATGAATTACTATATCTACAAATCTATTTAAGGCACTAATTATTTCACTTGACCATGAAATTTTCAGGTTTCTAAAGGACTAATTGTTCTCACATTTGATTTCAGAATGTTGTTAAGAAAATAGGATTATATTATTTATTTATTTCGTATTTATGTATTTCGTATTTCCGCTACACTCCTCCTCACTAAGATTATTTTATGCAAATTTACGTAGTATTCGAAAAGCTGGAAAATTTGATGAAATAAAATGCATAATAAAATCAATAGCAATGACCACACATTTACTTATTTTCACCGAGACCTGGATTACGTCGGAAACCGATGCTAAACTGTATGAACTACCAAACTATACGCATATTTATAACTATAGACCCAATTGTAGAGGAGGGGGTGTTTCAATATATATTCACAACAACATAAAATTTGAAATAACGGAAGATTTATACAAAGACGGGAATCACTATCTATGGATATATTTACAAAAACTATCACTAAACATTGGAGCTATATACAAACCTGGAGATACAAATATAAATAATTTTTTGGAGATATATTCTTCACAACTCGAGAGCAGAAAAAGAGCAATAGTACTCGGGGATTTTAATATAGATTTGCTTACCACAGACACAAGTTCCACAAAATATTTACACGAAATCAAAGAAAATGGATACGAGATTTTAAATAAAATTAACAAATTATATTGCACGAGAGAAACCAGCACTTCTAAAACCATTCTGGACCATATATGTACAAACATAAACAATCACTCATTTAACATATCCATAATAGAATCGAGTTTATCAGATCATAAACAAATCTACATCGAAATAGGATCCCTAACGCCACCCAAACCCAAGAAGATACAATATAAGGCCCTCGACTATGAAAATTTATGCAAGAGTGCGTCATTAGCGACCTATTGTAATGAAGACAATGACTATTGCTACCTCGAGAATTTTATAAAAGAACAAATAAAAAATAACAAAATAGACAAAACAAAAATTTTGAATTTACCACAAAAAGATTGGATTAGCCGCGAAATAATAGAATCAATTAATTTACGGAATCTATTATGGCAACAAACTAAATCTCAACCAACTGATTATAACTTAAATGAAAATTTTTTAAAGCAACGTGAAAAAACTAAGGACCTTATAAAGACGAAAAAAGAGACCTATTATCTAAATTTATTTCAAAAGAACTCCAATCAACCGAAGAAAATGTGGGAATTAATAAACAACTTAGCTTTAAATAAAATTAAAGAATCGAGTGCTCCTCCAAAGCTGTTATCGGGTTCCAATTTAATAACGGATGGCAATTCTATATGTGAGTTATTTAATTCTTATTTTTCCGCAATAGGCACAGAATTAGCAAACAAAATACCAAGCAGATACCATACGAATACTGACACTACACTTTATTGTACACAACTTTCACGTGAAGACAAACTAGAAGTACTAAAACCATGCACAACACTTGAGATAATAAAAATAATCGATAGCTTAAATAATAACACTAGCACTGGACTGGACGGTATAAGCACAAAAGCCATCAAATGCTTAAAAAGCTCTATTGCTGATCGCTTAACTCATTGTATTAATAAATGTTTGACCTTTGGTGTATTTCCAGATTCTCTAAAAGTGGCTAGAGTCAGTCCAATTTTCAAATCTGGAAGTAGAACTGACCCAAGTAACTACAGGCCGGTGTCAGTTCTACCCGTTATTTCAAAAATATTTGAAAAAATACTGCATAATCGACTCTATCAATACTTAACCGAAAAAAATATATTAATCGATCAACAGTACGGCTTTCGTCCAAAATCTAGTACTCTTACTGCCACCGTAGATTTAATAACAAAAATAAAAACTCAAATAGACCAAAAGAATTTCGGATTAGGCATTTTCATTGACTTAAAAAAAGCTTTCGACACCGTCAGCCACGAAAAGCTCCTTAAAAAGTTAGAAAACCTAGGGGTGACTGGAAATGCCCACAAAATGTTCACATCATTTTTAGATAACAGAAGACAAGTCGTCAAAATTGATAAGTACACAAGCTCAGTTCAAAACTTAACATATGGCTGTCCTCAAGGCTCGATTTTGAGCCCCTTACTTTTTTTGATTTACATAAATGACATCGATAAAATTGGCCTTAAAGGATACTTGACACTATATGCAGACGACACGTGTCTCTTCTACTTCGATAAATCCCTAAATAACATTACATCGTTAGCTCAACAAGATTTAGACTTACTTTCTACATGGCTTAAATACAATCTTCTCACAATCAACACTAAAAAAACTTCATTCATGATATTTGCTGCAAAGAATAAACCCCTGCCAAACACTACCCCAATTCTTACTGTAGATAAGGAAATCATCCAATACTCAAACTGTGAAAAATACCTAGGGCTGTGGTTAGATGATAAACTCACTTGGACGGTACATATTAACCATATCAAAAGTAAACTAACATCACTACTAAGATCACTCCATAGAGTAACACAGTGTATTCCAAAAAAAGAACGTTTAATGATCTATAATTCTTTAGTAAAGCCTCATCTAGATTATTTAATTGAGATATGGGGATCAGCCGCCAAAACAAATTTAATTTCACTACAAAGAACTCAGAACAAAATTATAAAAACTCTTTTTAACTATCATTACCTTACTTCCACAAAAACACTATACTCAAAAACAAAATTATTTACACTCTCACAAATTTACGCATATTCCACATGTATCCTTATCAAGAAAATAACAACAAATACAACAAAATCAAATTTACAAATAGATAAAAAATCAACAAAATATAACTTGAGAAATCAAAATGATTTGCAACCTATCTCGACTCGAACTAACTATGGGAAAAAAACTATACTCTTTGAAGGAGCACAGATGTTCAATAGACTACCAAAAAAATTAAAAAATTGTAAGAGTCTTCAAAAAATTACTTAAAAATCATATTCACTGTAATTTAGAATAGAAAAGTAGAATACAACCTAAACTTGTTTTGTATAAAGTATAAAAATATGTAAAATTTGTAATGTATGAGTATTACCTTAAACTAGAGATAAATTTAATTTATATATAAGATAGCATGTAACTCATTTTAAGTGAACTATTGTTTTTATGAGTAATAAAGTCTTTAAACCTATTTGTATTTTTAAACGACGTTCCCAGAATTCACGGATAAACAATCAGGTATCAAGTCGGTTCAGCTTGTATTTTTTGAAATAGATAGGTATATATAATGTTTTTGTTTGTGAAATATAATGTCTAAAACTATGGCAGACCTCTTTAGATACTTTTATGGGTTATACTTTGAATCTGAAACAACAGCTGCATCGAAAAAAGTTAAAGAGAAGATAGTTTTCATGTGAGATGAAATTGAGCCTCATTTCGAGGAATGACAATAAAATCTTACGGAAAGCATTAAGAGCTACAAAAAAGAATGGTAGGTAACTATGTACATCCATACTTATTATATATCTACTTACTTATATAATATTATAAATGCGAAAGTAACTCTGTCTGTCTGTTACTCAATCACGCCTAAACTACTGAACCAATTTGCATGAAATTTGGTATGGAGATATTTTGATACCCGAGAAAGGACATAGGCTACATTTTATTGCGAAATAAAAGCCACGGGCGAAGCCGGGGCGGACCACTAGTATATCTATATATTTATTGAAAACGCGTTATTGTACAAAAAGAAACAAGTAAATAAAAACTAGCAAACTAATTTAGAACTAAGGAATTTTGTGCAAAACCAGGTAAAATAGTTTATATGAATCGCCTACTTTTACATAATATTATACCTAATAAATATTTGAAAAAATGGGCGCTGAAAATAGAACATCCTATATAATTGCTCAATGTTATTTAAATTAAATACCGTCAATTCTCAGATTTCTTATGCTAATTTACATTTTTTTTTTAATAATTGTATTAAAAAAGAACCTAGTAATGGGGCCATTCGCGTTAAAAAAGTACCTACAGTAAATTTCCACGGCGAAGTGTTTTAATTTTTTTATAGTGAAAATCAAATAAACGATACACGTTGCGCCATCTACTGTACAACGTGACAAATAGTAGATTTATTGCAGCGCCATCCATATTGTCAAACAAAGCATCTAAATAAAACCTTTAGGCGGAAAATCTTGTTCATGACACATTACACTAACAGATGTCGCTTATTTTTATTATTTCTAGAATTTCTTAAATTTATAGACTAGAGAAGATAATTTTTGAAACAAAAAAAAATCGCAGTCGGATGAAACCCATTAGAAAAGGAGGGGAATATGATAAAAATGTAAGGAAAAATAAATTACGGTCAATCCGAGTTCGGGAAGCGGGAGGGGGGAGCTTTTAAGAGAAAAAAATGGTTTCTCTCGATTTCCGACAAAACTACAAGTCCTATAGAAAAAAGTTCAATGGCAAAGTTGTAGGTAATTAAAAGTTCTACAACTTTTGTATTCACAATTTTTTCACATAACCTAAAAATTTAGGTGAAAAATTCAAAAAACCAAGTTTTTGGTCTTTTATTTCTATCTACTTCAAAATTTATTTTTTTTCTACGAAATTTGGTGGAAACTTACTTTATTATGTCCCAAATACACTGTAATTTATTTGATTGAAAATATTTATTTTTTCGCCTTATTTTGAATTAATACCAAAAAAACAACCTAATTTTCAATCGAAAAGTCACCCGTCAAAATATCAGCTTTTTTCAAAAACTTGGGGTGCCTTTTATTCATTGAAATCTCTACTTTCATATGGTGTAAAAAAAATAAACACCACCATAGTAAATGTTCTCAGGAAATGCATACAAACAGTCTGAAAATTAGCTTTTACTAAATCAGGCACACTTCTCGAACTACCTGAAATGTTTTTATCGACATCATTTTGCTTTTGAATATGCTGTAAAATATTAAACTTAGAACAGATAATTATTTTTCTTTTGAAATATTACCGAAAAGCCGATACAAGAGAAGATATAGAGTTCAAGAATTGTGCCTGATTTAGTAAAAGCTCATTATCACACTGTTTGTATGCATTTCCTGAGAACATTTACTATAGTGGTGTTTATTTTTTTTTACACCATATGAAAGTAGAGATTTCAATGAATAAAAGGCACTCCAAGTTTTTGAAAAAAGCTGATATTTTGACGGGTGACTTTTCGATTGAAAATTAGGTTGTTTTTTTGGTATTAATTCAAAATAAGGCGAAAAAATAAATATTTTCAATCAAATAAATTACAGTGTATTTGGGACATAATAAAGTAAGTTTCCACCAAATTTCGTAGAAAAAAAATAAATTTTGAAGTAGATAGAAATAAAAGACCAAAAACTTGGTTTTTTGAATTTTTCACCTAAATTTTTAGGTTATGTGAAAAAATTGTGAATACAAAAGTTGTAGAACTTTTAATTACCTACAACTTTGCCATTGAACTTTTTTCTATAGGACTTGTAGTTTTGTCGGAAATCGAGAGAAACCATTTTTTTCTCTTAAAAGCTCCCCCCTCCCGCTTCCCGAACTCGGATTGACCGTAATTTATTTTTCCTTACATTTTTATCATATTCCCCTCCTTTTCTAATGGGTTTCATCCGACTGCGATTTTTTTTATCTTTTCATTATTTTCAAAGGCTTCTACCCCAGTCTATTAAAATTTGGAAATGATATTAGACCGGGAGATACTGACACAAAATTTCGAGTCATTTGTAACAGGATGGCGGTTCTACAGGGGTCTTAGTACGCAATGACAAAAAGAAAAACGATGGTGTGAACACTGGTACCGGCGGCTTAGTCGCGTGGGCGTTAGTCGAACTCGTCGTAAAAATAGCAAAAGTCAAACGATTTGTAACACAAAAATTTTAGAATTTACCGATAGCCCATAAAAAAGAAGTAGGCGGTAGTGTCATGCCATACTTTTCCGGTGTGACTTACAGCCCGCCATACCGACGCAAATGTGTTGATTTAAAAAAAAACAATTCAACCATTTGTACCAGGCTAACTTTTGCACAGGTAACCATCGTCGTGTAGCCATTTACGAAAATCACCATACCATACTTTTCGGACGATTCCAAATGGTCGCCATACCGCCGAAAATCTGCAAACATTTTTTTTTTCGCCAAACTTTTTGTATCAGTATTGCATTTGGATTTTTGGAGAGTATTTGATAAAATGTGACCATTATTATATTTGCCATACTTCTAGTAGGGGGGAAAAGTGCTGCCATACTTCATAAATAAATTTATTATTAATTTATAGAAGTGGAGATTTCTACCACCTAGATCTTTGAAATTTTGTATTTATATTTGTTGAACCTCAAACATATAGGAAAGATTAATGCCATACTGTTACAAACCGTTCAAAATACGAATAAAATCATACAATAAAAAAAAATCTTATACACATTCGCCACCTCCCACAGGTATGGCATTATCACACTTCTATTTATAATCATTCAGGAGTTGTTGAAAAAAAAAATTTAGTGTGTTACAAATGGTTCGGCGAAAAAAAAAATTTGCAGATTTTCAGCGGTATGGCGACCATTTGGAATCGTCCGAAAAGTATGGCATGGCGATTTTCGTAAATGGCTGCACGACGATGGTTACCTGTGCAAAAGTTAGCCTGGTACAAATGGTTGAATTGTTTTTTTCAAATCAACACATTCGGGTCGGTATGGCGGGCTGTAAGTCACACCGGAAAAGTATGGCATGACAGTACCGCCTACTTCTTTTTTATGGGCTATTGGTAAATTCTAACATTTTTGTGTTACAAATCGTTTGACTTCGCTATTTTTCCGACGAGTTCGATTAACGCCCACGCGACTAAGCCGCCGGTACCAGCGTTCACACCATCGTTTTTCTTTTTGTCATTGCGTACTAAGACCCCTGTAGAACCGCCATCCTGTTACAAATGACTCGAAATTTTGTGTCAGTATCTCCCGGTCTATATGTATTTATTAGTTTTTATTCTAGTGATATATTCGACATAATTAGTTACCTAGAAATTCTATTATTTATCAGAACGAATGCGAAAGCTTTCCGACTTCCGTCCGAATGAAATTCAATAATTCATACGAATTTTCAACCCTATCGCCATAGAAAGTTTATTCTTTCTCAAGATCCACTCTATCTGTGTAGGGTTTCCCAAAATTTCATTTAAATTAGTTCAACTTTGTTGTTGGCTTTCGCTTTTATAATATTAGTACGTATTAATCGGATTTCGAAAACAGTTGAAATGATTTCGCTGGTGCTGAAATTTTATTCTTTTTTTTTGTACGGAGGGCACAGGACTCTTATAATATATTGTGATTCAGGCACTAGTTTAGTACCTATTGTTTAGCTGTGATTTAGGTTTCGAATTTAGATATTAAGTTTTTTATGTTTTACGGCAACAAAAATTGAAACAAATAATTATTTTCTATAAAATTTATTAAAAGAAGACAAATACCCTTAACTTTAAAATGCATTCCGTTAACACAATAAAATATAACTTAAAGCAAAATAATGTCCTTAGTAATGAGAATGAAATCATTCGAATCAATAAAATATTATATATTATTTACATAAAATTATAACATGTTGAGGTGTTATAGGTTACTAGAACAGTATAATCATACATAGAGCTTTAGATAGAATAGTTTAGAAATTATTATAAAGAATAAAATAATTTAATTATTTTCCTTTCGCTTTTTTGGATACAAAAGGTATTAATGTCGATTTAAACTGGGAATTGTACAAGTTGCTAGTTAGGAATGTCTTGAAAATAGTCATTTTTTTGTGTTTATCACGGGTTTATCTTAAAATCAGAAGACTTTGTCAAAAAGTCCTCATATTAAATGCTTCATCACTTTAAACCAAGAAGCTTATATCTAATACACTGGAGATTTCAGTATGAACATTAACTTGTAACAAGAAAATATGCCAAGTAGGTGTGAAAGGGATAAAAAAACATACAGGCGTCATTCGACGTCATATTTTCTTGTTACAAGTTAATGTTCATACTGAAATCTCCAGTGTATTAGATATAAGCTTCTTGACTTTAAACCTACATATAAATAATTCTACAACTAAATGGCAAACTGTAAATGGCGATTAAAACCCACAATTTTGAATTAAAAAGTCACAGTAAATAAATATTAAGTCACAATAATTAAAATTAACCATAATTTGTATTTATATTAGCGCTTTCAGTTGTATTTGTATGTATAATGCAAAAATTGGAGTTTAATATTTTAAAATATATTTTTTGACATCGAAACATACATTTTTTTTTATTATTAATATTAAAATAATTAGTAATAAAAATAATTAGTATAAAATAGTCAACCTGATAATGTCATCATGAATAATATATTTTCTTTGTTTATAATTTTCACATAATTTTTATGCCCTACTTTAACTGAAATTTGAATAAAAAAATAAAATTAATAATGGTCCCATTAAAAATCTAATCATGATAAGTTACAATTGTGATTATTGTAAGAATATTTTATAACTTTAAAATCTTAATTTAACTTACCTAACCAAATCTAAAACTTAAATTAAAATATTTCTTCTGAGTAGATATGTATTAATTATAATTTAGTGTCATGCTTAATTGACATATCTATTTGTTCTTACTTCTCTAAAAGATAATATGTTACAACATTACTATTAACTATTCCACAACCAGATCAAACTCCTCGATGTCCTCGCACATTGAATTGAAACCCGCTGCCCAGGTATCTGCTTCTTTCTCCTGAAAATAAACATACAATATACATTTAGTGTGCAAGATATAACAACAACAGCAATTTATCAAACTCTTAATGTAATAAAATACTAATGTTAGACAGTATATTTGTAAAAACAGATGTATGAATGAATGACAACTGGTTTTATCTGTGTAAAATTAAGTAAAATTTTAAATATTTCTTCATTTATTTTAATTACACTGTAATAGTTACACGTCAAACGGAATACTAATTAGTAATTACTAACACAAGGAAACTTTTAAGGTTATGTAGTTACTCATTAAAAATTGTATTATAATATGAGTAACAGACTTAGCATTGAAAAACTATGAATACATTGGTATCTCAACTTTTTTCAATAGTTTATTTTTACTCTACTAACCTCCTTTTTAGACAGCTGTTGTTTCTTCGTCAACTTTTTCTTAACAGTCCTCTTACGTTTTACAGCTGGTAATTTGAACGACAGGTCTTCTAAATGGTCTTCATCGCTGGACGACTCTCTATCACCAATTTCACTTGGAGCTGCGTCACTATCGGAGGCAGAATTCTGTCGGAACGTAACTTTCTTTGCTTTGCCGTAACTTTTGCGTGGAGGCTAAGAATTGATAAAAAATGTTAATAAAGAATTAATAAAATTACCCATATTGATGCATTTAACATAGATTAGCTTATATTAGAGTCACCTGCATTTTTTTAAGTTTGTAATGAACCAACTCTGATTCAATTTTGACCCACAGATTTTAATCAAACTTTGTACACAAGGATTGGTGACAATACAATAATTTCATTCAAAATAATTTCAAGCATATACTATAAAATGCTATCTTCTTTTTCACAATATAATTTTTATCTTAAAACTTCTTAAACCAAGATGGTAGTAAATATTATCATATCAACTACCAATTTAATTGAATATACCTACTGTAATAAATTATAGACTTCACACACATTACATCAGCATCTTATTTAGATGTGTAATTTGTAATTATCACCTCTAATTTGAATTTTATGAAAAGTTGCAAATTGACGTTAGATAGATGGACTGAGTCAATAGTGACATGATGTAATTAACCACATATCATTACAGCATATTAACAAAATGGTTAGCACCTAGGTATTAGAATCAGGCAATTTCTGATTTTATGTGTAATTCTAAGTTAAGATTAAAAAAAAAAGCTCAGTTGGATGGAAGCTTAACACATCTTTAACATGAATCAATTATTAATAATAATAATTTTTATTTGGTTGTTTGTAATGAATTAAATCAAAATGACTTAAAATTAATTTTAAAAATTACTTTATCATTTTTGCCGAGTTTCATAAGTATTTCTTTTAATATAAATCAAACCTGGACATAGTCAGGATAATTCACAATTAGCTATTTTCCTAAAACAAACATAAGTAGGAATAATATTACCTTGTGATAGTGATGTATCAGATCCATATCTTCAAACAGATGCACAGATTGAGAATCTTCATTTTCCAAAGTGCTAACAGGATTCATAACTGTTTCTATATTGGTCTGCGCAACATCTTTGTCTGGGAACACTGGTGGCTCTGTCCCAGATTTAGGGTCTTCATAGTTCTTGTTTAAATTATCAGAATTAAGCACAGATCTTACAGCAAGTGGTATAGCAGCTCTAGATGGTCCCTTCATATCATTAATCTCCTGCAGGACTGCTCGAGCCCTTGGTCGTAAAGCTTTTACCCTTTTATCTTTTTTAAGCGGAGAAATATTTTCCTGCTCCTCGCTTTCATCAAAACCAAAGAATGTGTTACGTTTTTTGGGCGTTTTGTCTTTTTTATTTGGAGTTGTCAAGATTGAATTTTCAACATTCTCTTGATCAACATCCATTTCAACTGGATTCTCTGCCCCAGCGGATGCAGCGCTTAGATCACTTTTAGAATTCTCTTTCGAAGAACAACTCTTTGTAGGAGTTATATTTAGTGATGCATGAGTTATATCTTCAAACAATGAATTTGCCTTGACCGGTGTAGATTTTTTCTTCTTTTTATTTGCACTCCTTTCAGCTACTTCTCTTATAAAGGAAATTATGCTTGTCTGTTTCATACTTGGCTGTTCAATGATTTGGGGCAAAGATTCATTACAATCTGGTACGAGATTGGTATAGACATGTTTTTTCGTTGTGTCACTTGCATTTATGAATGAGCTTTCAACAGCTGGTGTCATGTTAGGCTTAACATATGTATTTGCTTGCCATTTTATGGGTAAGCTACCAAATTCAACTCTCCATGGACTAGCCAATGGATGCCTTGTGGACATATTCATACTACTGCTTGCTACTGGCTGATCATCAAAGAAACTTAGGTCTTCTTGTAAATTCAACGGGTCTTTAGTATTAGCCGGTATGTCATGATAACTGGCATCATTTACAACTATTTGAGGGATATCTCGACATGGTGAGTTTACAGGTGAATAGTCAATATTATGACCTTCATCAAGATCTTGCAGATCCTGTGCAATATCTTCGACTCTTACTGAATTGTAATTATTTTCACAGGGAACGCTTTTATTTATATTAACTTTAGATATTTCAGGATTTCTCTGTGGCAATGTTTTGGTGTTAACAACTGCAACATTGACATTTTCCAAAGCTTTTGGAGTTTCTTTTTCTTTGATATTTTGTAACTCTTTAATAACATGGCCTTCTACATTAGCTTGAGTTACTTTAACAGCGTTCTTTAAAGAAGCCAATGCTTTTGCCAAATTTTTCTCATAAACACCCTTCACTGCAGCCTTAGGCTTAGTTTGTGGCTTTTTAGCAACCCTCTTTTTCTTTTTCTTCTGGGGTGGAGGTTCCTCATCTGGATCAAATGTAAACTCATAGGGATCAAGTTTACTTGAATCCCTTTTGAGAGATTTCTTTATATCATCAAATACTCTAAATGATGAATTAGCATTCACAATTTTTCTTGATTTATTCTTACTTTTGTCAGATTGCTGTTGCTTTTCAAAACATTTATCAATCTGCATTTGTTTCTTGCCATTATTATTTGTATCTGCCCCAGGTTTTGCTTTGCTCTTATTTTTCTGAGCCCCTTTTTTTGCAGCAGTTGAAACAGGTGATATCTTGATACTTGTATCATTATGTGATGCTTTACTTGGAACAGACTTAACAACTTTGTTTGCTATAGGTGTGCTAGCATGTACAGGTTGCAGGGGAATATATTTATTAGGACTTATTGAATGACCTTCTAATTTTGATGGTAATCGACAAATTCGCTTAGGGCGAGATTTTATTATACTGTTGTTCAGAGGGGATTTGTTTTTAAGGGGCGACAGCTTTACAATTGGAACTTTTTTCGTCGGTGCTGACTTAACTGGTTTAGTTGGAGTTGTAATATGAGTACTTGATAATTCATTACTACTATTACTTAAATTTGTTAATATAGGATTTCCAACAAACCGATTGGGAACTCGTCTTACACGACGTTGCTTAGGATTCTCATCTTTACTTGCCTGGGGGTCGACGTCATTTTTTGTGTTTGGTGACGATTTCTTGGTAGAAAATGTCGCATTATCATCTGATGCAGAATTTGTTTTATCCGCTAGTGCCTTTCTTGGAGCTTTTTTAACGTCGTTTTTAACTTTTACTTTCGATTTGCTTGTTATTCCAACATTTTCTTTTAAAACTTTTGTTGTTTTGCTTCCTCTTGTTTTTGGCGGCATGATGTCAAACTATCTATAAACATCACCACAAGGAGTCAACACGATCTATCTACGAGAATTCACTGACACTTTCAGCAATTGTTTATACTTTAAATTACACAAAAAACAGACGGTTATTAATTCCTTCCCATGTAACTTTATTTTTAAATAACTTTTAACATAAATTTGTAGATTTCACTTCACATTAATTCACCACAATTCACACAGTTGGCTCGTTTTTTTCTGTCAAACCACAGTGTCATCTGTCAAACCAAACAACAAATCCACAATGACAAATTCGGAAATTTCTGTAGCCATAGACAAATCTATCATAGAGCAGGCTCCAAGGATATGTTCGTTTGCAAAAATAGCGGACCTAAATCTGACTTCTGATATATATTTTATAGATCCCAGACATCCTATAGACAGATGTTGCCAACCAGTTTTGTGGTCCCCCTCCCCGCACCCCGGTAATTAAATATGGCATACAAAGAAAAAAATAAAAATTTCCAAAACATGCCGTGTGCGGTATCAAATGAAAGAGCTTATTGAGTAGATCACGAATATATAGCATACTATAGCAGCATATATATATAGCATTTAATTACCGGGGGGCATAATGGAAAAAAAATTCTATTTAATTAAAAAAAAGGCGTTAATTTATATTTTATTTTCATTTTGCACGAATGTTTATACCGTCATATCCTCCAACATTGCCCGCTTTTCACAGTGTTTTGATCATATACAAGAAAAAACAAAACATGGACAGAATTGATGCTGTTATTTGAGTAGGGAATTGAATTTAGAATGAAGAATGAATAGATATACTTGAAATAATTATATTCTTAATAGTTTCTCTAAAAATAAGGAAGAAAGAGGTGGGCGAAATAAGGTGGAAAAGTATACAACTTTGCCCACCTTTAATATTTCAGCCATTTTAAGACTTACGTAGCTGTTTTTAAGAGACAAATTACAAGACAAGGCAAAGATGCCGAATCTCTTACAAAATATGATCCAAACTAAGTAGATCTTCATTAAATTGTATGGGCAAAGTTCGGTGTAATTTTCTCACAATCTTCATACAAAAATCTTTAGGGTTTAGGGTTGTCACAAAAAAATAAACTAGGTAAAGGATGAAATAATTAAGTTTAATAAAATATGTAGGTGGGTAACAATTAATAGGTAGGTACACATGCAATAATATTGCGTTCGTACTGTTTCTAGGTATATCTTTAAAATGAAACTGAAATTATGAATATTTATGTACCTATACGTAACTTCTACTAAACATTTAAAAAGTACCTAGCTAGGCATACATACTCGTACAATCCTACCTAGGTACCTAAAAGAAAAAACATGCTGTGTACTTAATTTACACCTAAAAAAAAATTACCTTGCTACCTATTTGAGAAGTCTGTTAAAAATGTGTCAGCCCTAGCACCTCAAAACGGTTGGGCAATGTTGGGATAGGTCATACTACGTTTATTAACCTAACATTGCCCAGCGACAAAACTCCTATAATACTACGTATTTTTGCTTGGAAATAACAAATAACCTCCTTTTTTATATTCTAGTTTAATAAATAATAAGAAATATTCACGTATTCTAATTGATTCCCAGTGATCAGAGACAAGTTTTTTTAGAAAAATTTGGCACCACCATGGCACCACCAAAACATCTCCTTCTTTGTCGACATGTAGCAGCAGACTGATTGACGTTATACATGTGCTATCTAATCAGTATTGCGAGAAAAGACTTTAATTTTCTACCAAAAAACAAAACAAGTCTTAAATGTCATGCTACTCCACATAAACACTCGGGAAAGTTAAAATTTCTATTTGGGCAAAGATAGGCTGGAAAGGCAATGTTGGAGGATATGACGGTATTAAATGTATATTGCGATTCATTAAAGAAACGAATCTTCAATGGCGGCCAAAGCTGACACTGACGTATGGTAGGGTCAGCAAAAAAGAAAATAAAAATAACGTAAATGGATAATTATTTTAATAATTATTTCAAATTGTTTGTTGACAAACTTTTTTGTTATGGTATTTGTGTATTTATATGAATTATCATATTTACGTATACAGAATGTAAATGAAACTGAACAACTTTTCCCAAAGAACATATTTTGTCAAATTCCAATAAAACATTATTTACTTTCACAAATGCATAATTGTCATTGTAAATCTTATATATAAAAATGAATCGCAAAATGTGTTGGTAAGCGCATAACTCGAGAACGGCTGAACCGATTTCGATAATTCTTTTTTTATTATATTCCTTGAAGTACGAGGATGGTTTTTATGTAGAGAAAACGTAAATATGTACCACGGGCGAAGCCGGGGCGGACCGCTAGTCTTATATATAAAAATGAATCGCAAAATGTGTTGGTAAGCGCATAACTCGAGAACGGCTGAACCGATTTCGATAATTCTTTTTTTATTATATTCCTTGAAGTACGAGGATGGTTTTTATGTAGAGAAAACTTAAATATGTACCACGGGCGAAGCCGGGGCGGACCTCTAGTTTATGATAAAAACTATTATAGGGAAAATCAAATACATTTTAGTGATTTTATTTCTCCATTTTTTTTTGCATGCCGTACGGCCGTGTGTAAGCGAGAGGGAATGATAAGCGCCGCCATTGAAGATTCGTTTCTTTCTGTGGTTTCTTTAATGAACTACCTACGTTATACATAAACATAATATTATTACGCAAAATTTTGTATACAGTACCTACCAAAATTTTGAATATTACGAAATAGTTTTCATTAGATTTAAAAAAGATAGCGTGAGTACATTTTTTATTTTAATTACATTAAAAAATGTAGATGTTTTCATCTAATGTTATTTGTTATAATAAACTTTTAAAGTATTGGATGGATAATTTAATTTAATCGAATTATGAAACTTAATAATTTTAATCGTGATTGTATTCTCGAGGAAACTGCAAAACTCCTTGCAGGTGGAAATTGGAAAATTCTACTGAACTCTACTGAAGTCTACTATCTATAGCCAACCAGATGACCGTTTGCCGTTGTATTTTTTGAAATTAGAATTACCTACGGCTACTTGGTTACTGCCTCGCTGTTTGAAATTTTTCAACTGATTGTTACGTTTTTATTTTGGTTTTTTAAACTTAGTGGTGCTGTAGTTTTATTCAATATTTCAACGTTTATGAAATAGAAAAGTATAGTTCATATGTGGTAAGCGTTTATTTTTGGATGTTTTTTGTTTTCTACCAAAGTGAAACTAAAATCTAAATTCATTGTGCTAATTAATATCGATAACTTCGTTTTTTCACGTATACATGTATTTAAACATTATTACCTACGTATTGAATAAATAGAATGCTTGTAAAGAAAAATGTTTCTTCTTGATTTCATTCAATAAGTAGTTGACTAAATTTAACCAAATGAAATCCATCTGTTCTCAATTCAAACGTCTTACAGGTAGTTAGGTACCAATTCGCTAATTAATCTGATAAATAGTATAAGATAAATCTAAAGTTGTACTGTTTTATATAGGTACAGTAAATTTATGAAGAATTTGGAATAAAACAAATATAACAAGTAACAACCTATTATCACTTTGTCAATAAATTTTTTAATTTATATACCAACCTTTTTAGGCTAAATGCAGATATACTGGCATGGTGACAACAGAAAAAAATTACTGACAGCTCCTGGACATGATATTAACAACATAGAAAATATATTTTGGGCTTAAACACGGGCCGAGGGTACTTTTCATGGTAAAAAATCATAAATAATACCTCAAAATGGTTGACACAGAGTTTAATAAGGGCACTATAGATACAGTGCAAGTTGCGTTAAGAATAAGGCCGTTGATGCAGCAAGAAATTGAAAGAGGATGTGACGAATGTATCGAAATTGTTAACGGGGAGCAACAAGTTCAAATAAAGGATTTAGCTTTCACATACAATTATGTATTTCCACAACACATTACCCAGCAAGAGTTCTATGATACAGCCGTTAAAGGTCTCATTAGCAAGCTTTTCCAAGGTATGTTAAAGAACTTTAATCAAATTGTAAATTACATTATTGCAACTTTTTATGTGAAATGTGTACCCTACTTGTGCTTGGTCATTATGGTGAATTAGGGCGTATTCAGAAAGAAAGCTGGAAACTTATAAGCACTTATCAGCGCTGGTAACCCGTGCAGGAAAATAAGCGCTGTACGGCGCTGACAAGCTTCAACACACGGTGGTAAGCGCTGGGCGCTGCCATATAAAATTTTTCTTGGTCTGCTTCAACCTGCTTCCTTTGTGTAGGATGAACCAGCGCTAACAAACGCCGGTAAGCGCTTATAAGTTTCCAGCTTTCTTTCTGAATACGGCCTTACTTACAAATATTTGGTTAATAAAGCTGACCTGTTTCCTGCAGTGGAAATTTAATAGGACCATGGTTTTCTTATAAGATAGAAATGTGAACTTAGAATTTTGATAACTTTATGAACTAGTAAGTATTTAGTTTAAATAATTTTCTTTATTTCAGGTTACAATGTTACAATACTTGCATATGGCCAGACTGGTTCTGGAAAGACCTATACAATGGGCACAAATTACTCAGGTTCCTATGGTGATTCGTCCAAATTAGGTGAGATGATTATTATTACTTAAGTTATTTTTAAGGTACTTCTTGTTATAAAGAACTGTTTTATATGGTGACTTAATAAAACTATGTAATTACTATGTATTTCTATTATATGTAAGTTCTAGATTTCTTTGCAATACAGTTATTTCAAAAATTGTTAAAAATATATATTTTGATAACTTAATTATTTTTATTCCCACATTTAATTGAGTATTATGTTGTAGGTGTTATTCCTCAAGCTGTCGCTGATATATTTGACTTTATTGAAACACATGAGGATAAATTTATATTCAAAGTGTCGGTTTCCTTTATGGAACTATATCAAGAGCAGTGCTATGATCTACTTTCTGGCAAAGAGCGTGGTCATAGCGTTATAGAAATAAGGGAGGATGTCAATAAAGGGGTGATTTTGCCAGGTATTATTTATTATACATAAATTTTTATTCTTTTTCCACTTTTACACAGACATTATTTTTCATAGTTCATGTTTGTGAAATGTTATCTTTCTATTTATTTGATACACTTAATACATTTTTATAGTTTAACTGTGATATAGATTATTTTCTGTTATCACAAACTTTAAACTGTCTTAAATATATAAAATTAAACTATTCACAGCTACTTCCAAACATTTATTCCAATTGTACAAAAGTATATAAACTTATGTGTTTAAAATTCTTTAGCTTGTTAATTTTTGAAGTGAAAACTTCTTTAGCGGCGTTGAGCACTTTTTCTGTAATGGGTATAAAATCTTAAACTCGCGTCAGGACACGTGACCTGATCGAAAAAGCGCAAGACGGATACCATTCCAAAATATCAAACATGCTCAACGTTAATAATCAAGTTTTCACTTCTGCCGGCACTCCCGGAGTGCAACCCGTCTTTTTTGAAGTGAAACTTCTTTATCGGGGTTGGACAAAAATTTAGTGTAACATTTTTGCGTTACGCCGTACGCGTGACATTTTTAAGGTCATAAAGAAGTTTCACTTCTTACGTGTGTACTCTAGTACACGCATACATTTTTTTTTTATAGGTATAACGGAACTGCCAGTCACTTCCACGGCAGACACAATGATGGCTCTCGAGAAAGGTTCGTCTGGACGTGTAACTGGTTCTACAGCAATGAACCAAGCTTCCAGTAGGAGTCATGCTGTGTTCACGATTGTCATTATTAAGGAGAGCCGGACTGATAAGTATGTTGTATACAAGTAGTATTGACCGCCTCCTTGGTACAGTGGTTGGCGCTTGAGCGTATAACCGAGGGGTCCTGGGTTCGATTCCCGGTGGAGACGAAGAAAAAAAAATGTCTCGGTCTGGCAGGACACAGAAGGCTGATCACCTACTTGTCCCTAAAGAAAATCGATCAGTGAAACAGATGTATGAATAATGCATCTGCCCCTTACCCCACTACGGGGACACGGGATTTCACTATACAAGTAGTAAAGTATAATTTAAAATTGTAGGAGTAACTGTTAAAGGGAAGACTGTAGAGAAACATACACATTTGAGTTAGAAAATATTAGTCTATTTAGTTGCAGTTTACAGTTGATCTCTCTTGTTTGTTAGTTTTTATAAATGACTAAAAAGGAAAATAAAAATGCAAAGATTTGTAACTAAAACTATAATAAAATATATTTATTACAACTAGTTGTTATACAAAACGACACAAAAAGCAAGTTTTTATCTACTTCATATTATTGTTTATTTTTAATTTCCCACATATTATCTACAGAAACATAGCGACATCATCAAAGTTCCACCTCGTCGACTTGGCTGGTTCCGAACGTATAAAAAAGACGAAAGCCAGTGGGGAGAGATTAAAGGAAGGTGTTAAAATCAACCAGGGGCTGTTAGCACTCGGCAATGTGATATCTGCACTAGGGGACGGAACAAATAGGAGCTTTATTAGTTATAGGGATAGCAAGCTGACTAGGTTGTTACAAGGTGATTTATAGATTTTTATTGAAATTTATGTGTGTTGAGTATGTTTGTATAGAGAGCTTTAAGCTTTAACCCACTAATTTTATCAAGTTTCTTTCATCAGTAAATACTGGAAAGTAATGTACTACCACCTATGTAATACTTATGTTCCTATCGAATGGCTTATGCTATTTCTATTTTTTTTTAATAAATGTTCATGATGTTTGTTACACGCAAAAAGGGATGATTGGATCTGTATGAAATTTGGTAGAATGAAGTATAAATCAACATATACTAAACTTGGGTACTACGCGAGTGACGCTCGGGTTCTAGCTAGTATTTTCGTATTATTCTTGTATATTATTATCTCACAATACACTATTAATTTAATCACAGACAGTCTGGGAGGTAACTCGTTAACGCTGATGGTGGCTTGTGTGAGCCCAGCGGACTACAACTTGGACGAAACAGTATCAACTTTGAGATACGCAGATAGAGCGCGTCGTATTCGCAACAAACCGATTATCAACCAGGACGCTAAGGCTGCTGAGATTGTTAGGTTTGTAGTTAACACGTATTTTTAAGCAGGAAAATCGAAAAAAATAAAAATAATGGTTACCTACAAACCAATAGTTTTCATACATAGTTAAGCTATTGCATAGCTTCTATCGCGGGCCTTGAGCGCGTGGACTGAATTCAGAAATTCCGTAACGAAAAACCTCACGCTCCCCACTCCGACGGGCGGAGGTGTGGCTTGAAGGCATAGCATGCAATAGCTTCACCGCGGCAGTCCCCGAGTGCCACACGTCTTTTTTATATTTTCAATTTATTAAAATCTTTCAAATTGTTTGAAGTCACAAAATACTATTTAATGTAACAATTTCTAGAATATAGTTTTGACTAGTTGAAACGGGGTTTGAAATTTTTCGAACTATTAAAATCATGTGGGCATGAAAAATTATAAACAACATAAGTCTACTATTGTATATCTAAAATACTTCTTTACAGGCTTAACAACTTAGTCAATGAATTAAGACTCCAGCTGCTCGGTAAATTACCAACTGTATGTGAACAAAACAATGTACAATTGGAAGAAGAGCTTGAAAGAGAGAAGGCGAGATATCAAGAACTATTGAAGAAACACAAGCAAGTTACAGAACACCTCGGAAATATGTTGATAGAAAACACTAATTTGTGTGAAAAGGCATTATTAGCGGAGAGCGCGAAAGAAAAAATCGAACGTAAATTGAACGAACTGACGCAACAATGCAATCAAACTATTGAAAACTTGAATACAACGGACAATCAAGATGAAGAATCGCAAAAGACGACTATGGTGGACTATTTGAAGGAAATAAAGACTCGTTTGGAAGATTTGCAATCGTTCAACATGAAGACTAATGAAGAGATGATCGATCATGAGATCAAGCTGTCGTTTGTTAAGAAGGACGGTGATGGCGAGAAATTAGATGATGATGAAGTACTCAATGAGGATCAAGTTGTTTTGGAGGAAGAGAAACGGGCTATGGGACAGGTAATTCTACTACTATTATAAAGGCGAAAGTTTGTAAGTATGGATGTATGGATGTTTGGTACTCTTTCACGTAAAAACTACTGAATGGATTTGAATGAAACTTTACCACAATATAGCTTATACATTAGAATAACACATAGGATAGGTTTTATCCCGGAAATCCCACGGGAACGGGAACTATGCGGGTTTTCCTTTGAAAACGCGGGCGAAGCCGCGGGCGGAAATCTAGGGTTATATAATTATGTTTATTTAATAAAATCTATACTCTTTGCTAACTTATTAAATGTTTATTGAATAGTAATGAAAAAAATTACGCGCAAATTATAACGTCGTATAAAAAAGTACTACTACATTCTCCCATTATATTTTGTGCGTAATTTTATGTTTTCCCAATTTTTCTATTCACAAACCGAATCTATACAAATTGTATTCATTATAAACTTAAGTACCTTCCTAGACTTGTTTCGAACTTCTGTATTTTTAGGAACGTGTTTTCGACCCAAGACATTTTCTAGCGTTAAAACAAATTATAATATAAATGTATATATTTTTGTTACTAGGTTGCACTAAACCAAGAATTACAAGAGCTAAACCGCGCCATGGCAATCAAGGCGTCTGTGGTGCAAGCCATACTCGCTAACAACAAGGAGATGATAGATAGCCACCAGAATTTGCGTGAAAATGAGGAAAAAATAACACAATTGGAAAAAGAAAGAGATGAACTCATGCAGCAGTTGAAGCATAATAGAGTGAGTAATCTATTTCAGACGAGTGTTAAATTTAATAAATTGAAAACTTTTAATGGATTTTAAACGTGATTTATTCGAACACTGATGCGTGTGTCGTCATGGGCATATTTTTAATTACTTATTTGAAAAGGTATAATAAACGATTGTGGTATAATATAAATTGTAATTGCTGAAATTAAATTTAATTTAAAAAAAGACGGGTTGCACTCCGGGCGTGCCGGCAGAAGTGAAAACTTGATTATTAACGTTGAGCATGTTTGATATTTTGAAATGGTATCCGTCTTACGCTTTTTCGATCAGGTCACGTGTCCTGACGTGAGTTTAAGATTTTATACCCATTACAGAAAAAGTGCTCAACGCCGCTAAAGAAGTTTTCACTTCAAAAATTTAATTAAATTCTATCATTGCATTTATATTGCCATAAATGAATCCAAGTTTTTATTGGTTCTATTTTCAGAGCAAAGATCCATCACACGAAGAGCGGCGTACGAAAGTGTCCACTCTCGAGGCGGAAATATCGGACCTCAAGAAGAAGTGCCAGGCACAGGCCAATATCATTAAGGTCAAAGAGAAGAATGAAGCCAAGATCGCTTCGTTGAATGCTGAACTACAAGCTATGAAGGCCACTAAGGTAATTTATTTGAGAAATTCGTAATAGCGTGAGTTCTTATGAAACTACAAAAGTAAGGTGTAAAAATATATCTACTGCGTTTTAACTATTTTTAATTAGCCTTTTTGTTTAATTGTAATGAAAAAGTGAGAGTGATTTTTAGGGAAGAAAAGAAAATTCCCTGTATTATTTCAAACTAATTTGAATCACGTCTGTTTTTTTGACTTTTTTTTCAATTTCAATTCTTCATGACAGTAATGAAAAAATAAACTTACGATTTCGTAAGTGTACTTACACACACTTTGGTGATTAATTTTTATTTGTATGTACGATGATGATATTTAGTAGTTTAATATTTATTAAAAAAAAAATCAATTCCGCAGGTGAAAATAATCCGTCAAATGCGCGAGGAGAGCGAGAAGTTCCGCAAGTGGAAGGCGGACAACGAGCGGGCGATGCTGCGCCTGCGCAACGAGGACCGCAAGCGAGCCACCGCCATGGCCAAGATGGAGTCGCTGCACGCCAAGCAGCAGAACGTGCTCAAGCGCAAGATGGAGGAGGCCGTGGCGGTCAACAGGCGGCTCAAGGTGAGAGTGAGTCCACACGGCGCGTCGCGTCAGCGTTGCGGCGTCGTAGCGCTGTCGCTGCGTCGTTTTACATACAAATAACCGAGGTGTTCACACGGCGCGCTGCGTGGCGCAACGCACACGTGACGGACAGCAGCCCCCGAGACGAAGCGGGAGGGGGTGTCAGCGCTCAGTTGTAGCAGTAGTAACGCTGCGATGGCGCAGCGCCCGTGGGGCCGGCTATGCGTCAAATATTTGCGTTGCGACGACGCAACGCTGACGCGTCGCGCCGTGTGGACTTTGAGGCACCCGTACCGCGAGCACACCCCGGACACTCCATACAAAGTTATCGTTTTGACAGTCACACTGTAGAGACTGCAAATGTGTGTGTTACCGCTTTAGGGTTCGCACATTAATTATTGTGACTAACGTAAAGAAATTCGCGTTTTTCTGATGAAACACAATATCTAACCATTTTCTACGAAAAACGATATTCACAAATCCAAAATAATAAAATTGGTTAATTTGATTAATGTTGTCAATCTTCGTTGCGTATCGTCCTTACGAAAAAATGCGGGCCATCTAATATACTGATCGTGCGGGGTGAGGTAAGTGTTTAATTTTGGCGGGAGGCGGAGGGTGTCCGTTCTGTAGCGTTTAGCTACTATTATGTATTCTGTGCCGCGAGAGTCGATACAGAGACAAAGCTTCATACAACCAGACCTGTGGCACTCTGTGCACGTGAGATACGCAGCGCCGGTGACCTTAGCCGCAGCGTGTAAGCGTTACTTACTACTACTACTTACTTCATCAAAAAATAGAAAATATAGTTAAACTAAAAACACGCTTTTAAAAAAGCGTGGGGCGCTTTTCAAGAGCTGATTATACATGGCACCCCACGCTTTTTTCACAATTATAGGTATTGGTTATTGTTTAATTCCTAAGGTAATCATTATTTTTTAATTTTTAATAGTATCTATCTTGAAAGCGTGTCTTTTAGTTTTTTTTAACTATATGTATTTTTTTTAAATTACTAATGTTTTAATTGCCAAGGAATGTCAGCTATAGACAACTGACCTGTAACATAGTAATTTTCAAATTTACTTTATACAGCTTTATTAATTATTTTTTTATCATACAGGAAGCTCTAGATAGGCAGAAGAAGACGGCAATGAAACGCAACGCCAAAGGCAACGTGAAAGCTGGCGCTATACAACAGTACATTGAGCAAGAGCTTGAAGTGCATCTCAGTATTGTGGAGGCGGAGAAATCGCTTGAGGAGCTTATGGAATATCGGTAAATTTAAGAGTTCTAACCGAGAAGCTTATCTATAGTCTATATCTATACTAATATTATAAAGAGGAAAGGTTTGTATGTATGTATGTATGTATGGTTTTCACGCATAAAGTACTGGACCGATTTTGATAAAATTTGGCACAGATAATCTTTAGACCCTGAGAAAGAACATAGGCTACCTTTTATTGCGAAATATGTACCACGGGCGAAGCCGGGGCGGACTGCTAGTATCTAATACCATTAATACACTGGAGATTTCAGTATGAACATTAACTTGTAACAAGAAAATATGACCTTAAATGACGCCTGTATGTTTTTTTATCCCTTTCACACCTAACTTGGCAAGTGGGTTCATACTGAAATCTCCAGTGTATTAGATATAAGCTTCTTGGTTCTAACACACGAACGGCAAGTTGTGAACGGCAGAGGCTTCTTCAGCCGTCGCCACCTGTCGACGTCAGTCGTCGACGCGTCGGCGGCAGCAGTCAATACTTCGCAACTTGCCGTTCGTCTGTAGAACGCTTACATACTACTTTTACTTGTTTAAGAATGAGGTTCTTTTGTGTTAAAATTTTGTCATGAATTGATGTATTTTATATGTGTTAGATTCGTTTATGGTGGGAGTGATATCAAAATTATATTAAAATAAATATAGCGGATTGACGTTGGACCGTTACTGCATACAGCATATAAAAAACGAAATATCTAATTTGACGATTTCGAAAGCTTTTTTAGATTTATAATAATATTTTCCTTTATTTAGGGCGTGGATAACAGAAGAAATAGAGAACCTCCGTAACGGACCAGACAGTGAAGCGAGCAGTAAGAAGATAGCCGAGCTCGAGGACGATCTCGCGCTACGGAAGGCGCAGATTTCTGATCTGCAGCAGAAGATTCTTACTGCTGATCAAGGTATGTTATTTATTATTTATTACACACTTTATTATTACACGCTTAATATTAGCTTCACCTGTATGTTTGTTTGTTTGTAACCGACTTCTTTGGGCGCGATTTTGACCCACTTTAAACGGCCAGATTTCGTTCAAACTTTGTAGATTTATTGAGGACCGATGACAATACACTAATTTGATAAAATTTTCTATTTTTTTAGTTCGGTTTTCTATAAAAAGCGTGTTTTTTAGTTTTTTATACTATTATTATTGTAGTATTGTGTGATGTGATTTTTTCTGTATTTTCTTTAGTGCACCCAATAAATTTACTTCACTACAACTATTATTATCGACTGAAAAAGTGTTTATCTGTATATAAAATGTTCTTCGAGGGTTAAAATTTAATTTAATTTTGAAAATTATTTTGAAAATATATAAAACAAATGTATAGGTTTGATATTTTTCTCCATTAAGTCATAAGTTATCTATTTTTAATTGAAAAAATATCATACCACAATATTACATTTATGAAATATTTTCCTTTTTGGCAGAAAACAAGGCACGCACACAATGGGACAACATTCAATCCATGCTCGAAGCTAAAGTAGCGCTCAAATGCTTATTCGAGCTATTAGTAGATGCTAAGCGCGAGTTACAGAACCAGAGCGAAAAGGGATTCCAGTCCAAATACGAGGAGATAAAGGAAGCTTTCGATAGACTGAATATTGAGTATGAGAATAGCAAGGCGGAGTTTGAGCGGCAGATTGCCACTATGAAATTGCAAAATGAACAGACTGTAAGTAATTTTTGTATGCTTAAATCTTTAAAACTACGCATCGGATTTTGATGCGGTTTTTTTCAATACATAGAATGATTCAAGAGGAAGGTTTTTATATATATTTTATGGACAAAGCTAGTCGTCCGCTAAACGGATGAATAAAATAAATTAGTCGTCCGATTACCGGATGAATAAAATAATTTAATCGTCCGATAACATCTATTTATCTATATAGTTAGGTTATCGGGGTTTCTTTAGAGAACTGCCGCACGTATTATAGGTTTTTTGTGGGGGGAGGAGGGGGGAGGAGGGCACCCGTTGGTATTTGATTTTTTTTTTTGCGCGTCGACGGAGCCCCGCTTCGCGGGGCTCCTATTTCTGTGTAGTTTTTTTTTTAAGAAACCTAACCTAACGTAACCTAACGGCTAACCTAACCTAAACTTGATTTTTTTTTTGCGCGTCGACGGAGCCCCGCTTCGCGCGGCTCCTATTTCTGTTTAGTTTTTTTTTTAAGAATCCTAACCTAACGTAACCTAACGGCTAACCTAACCTAAACTTGATTATTTTTTTGCGCGTCGACGGAGCCCCGCTTCGCGGGTCTCCTATTTCTGTGTAGTTTTTTTTTTAAGAAACCTAACCTAACTTAACCTAACGGCTAACCTAACCTAAACTTGATTTTTTTTTTGCGCGTCGACGGAGCCCCGCGAAGCGGGTCTCCTATTTCTGTGTAGTTTTTTTTTAAGAAACCTAACCTAACCTAACCTAAAGGCTAACCTAACCTAAACCTAACCTAACGAATTAAGGGCGAATATCTCGGCCATTTTTGATTTTAGAGAAAAGTTGTTCCTATAAAACATGCTTATATTAGCGTAATCTTTACGATAAAACAATAATAAATAGGTGTTATAATGACACCAACTCCATCAAAAATTTTCTAAGTCCTGCGCCCCCTTTGCTTTAGACCAACCCAACTAGCTTTAGTGTTAAAAGGTTATCTATTAATCCGAATAATCGGACGATTAAATTATTTTATTCATCCGGTAATCGGACGATTAAATTATTTTATTCATCCGGTAATCGGACGACTAATTTATTTTATTCATCCTTTTAGCGGACGACTAGACACTTCGATATTTTATTAGGTTTTAGACAAAGCGGGTGAAGCCGCGGGCAATAAGCTAGTATTATATAATCTGACCATGAATATGCGATATTTAACGATACTATTGTATCCAATTCTGTGTTTATAATAAATATTTGTTTTTACAATATTGCTCATCAATTTATTACAAGCTAATGTCGCGCTAGGACGTCTAAATATATTGTACTACGCGCTAATGGCTTTATCAGTACAGATACCCAATACTTACCGCGCGTCAGCGTCGTCTGTTTGAATCCATACTAATATTATAAATGCGAGAGTAACTCTGTCTGTCTGTCTGTTATTCAATCACGCCTAAACTACTGAACCATTTTTCATGAAATTTGGTATGGATATATTTTGATATCCGAGAAAGGAAATAGGCTACTTTTTATCCCGGGAAAATGACGCAATCCCGGAAATCCCACGGGAACGGGAACTATGCGGGTTTTTCTTTGACTGCGCGGGCGAAGCCGCGGGCGGAAACCTAGTATTATATATATGATGATTTCCGTGTAGTACAACACAATTCCGTGTCATAGCGTCACATAGCGTGAACGCTCTTTGACGTCTATTGTATTTCAGTGCGCGTTCTATTTGACAAAGTCATAAAGGTTAGAAAACCATTTTACAACGGATGCCACTACTGAAATTAATTACAATTCTAATAATATAATTACAGCTTAGCGACTTAGTAGCGCTACAAGCGGGCGGGCGAGCGGGCGGTGTGCGGGGCGAAGCGTGCCGCAATTTACAGACCGTCATACAGTACCAGCAGGACAAGCTGGAACAGCTCGAGCTGGAGAACGTAAGGATCTATTATTGACGTGACAACGTCTTATAATTCGATAAAGCCGGCTGCACGCACGAAAAAACATGACTCATGCGGCGTTACCTCGCTCTAACTCATCTGAGGCGTTCCACGTAAGGCTTGAAGTGCGAGCGAGAGCGCGGAACGAGCGACAAAGAAGCACAATCGGACGTTGTCACGTTCAACTATCGTCAGTAAACCGACTTTACAGACAACAAATTTTTTTTTTGTTCTTGGGTCTGGGTGCTATCTATAAATGTATTTATAAATATTATATTTATCGTCGCCTAGTACCCACACCACAAGCCGTAATTGAGCTTACTGTGGGACTAGATCGATTTGTGTAATAATGTCCTTTATTATTTATTTATTTATATCTATTGATGCAGTTGTGAAATGTGCCATTTATGCTTTTCGGCCATTTAACGTAACCTACCTATCACTGTGGACTCCATAACTGTTTCTGAACACGAAAATTATTTAAGGATAAAATGGTACCGTTACGAGTTCATAGAAAGACCATAAAAATATACTTGTTTATGAATAAACTTAAACGTGAATTTTTTGAATTGTCACCGGTTAATAATAAGTATACAAAGTTCGTTTAAAATGGGTTAAAATCACCATCAGTCTAAATAAGTCTGTAACATACAAACATACAGGAGAAGCTAATAAACACGTATTTTGTGTATTTATACTTGTATCCGGCTCGAAGGACCAATAAATATACGAGCCCTTGAAACAAATTTGAATGAAATAAAATTAACAATAATTTCTCATTATTTTCGTATTCTAATTATTCAGAAAAAGCTAGCAGACGAGTTGGAAGAGCTCCGCAGCGCGAACAAGAAAGTTGAAAAGACAAAGAAACGCAAGAAGGAGCCCGTCGACACGCTCAAGATGGTCGATTACACGGACATGACGGATGATGACGATAACGATGACGAGGATAATAATAAGGATCCCGATTGGAGGGCTACGCCGCTGTTTAAGCGCATTCAGGTATGAAAGTTCAGTATAATAAGAAGTTTTAGTGAGTGAATTTGCGACCGGTGCGATTAAGAAGTGACAATATTAACCGTGTTGAGCACGTTTTAACTTTTTATTGTCATAAAAAAAAAAACACAAATGTGGTGAATTTTGAAAAGTATTATAATGTAAGTTGTAAGTTTTCACTTTTAGCAGTTTATGACCACTTCCTTTTTATCTCTGTATGAATATGTAATTTTGTCCTGTTTGTTCTTCTCCATCTAAATAAAGAAAATACATATGTTATAGATAATATGTGTGCGTAATATTTCCGTTTTACGATGAACTATACATTTATAATGTTATTATACACAGGCGCAGCGCTCCCGCCTCACGATGAACTTCAGCCAGTCGGGCGAAGCGGACACGAGCCGGCCCACAAAGCGCAGCAGCGACGGCAGCGCGCACTGCTCGTGCCGCGGCAGCTGCAGCACCAAGCTGTGCGGCTGCAAGAAGGCGGACAAGGGCTGCGGGCTCGCGTGCCGCTGCCAGAGCGAGCTGTGCAAGAACCGGCGCCAGTCCGACAGCGCGCCAAGCGACGACGGCAACGAGAACGTGAGTGTGGCCGGCTGCTAGAGGGCGCACACGGCATAATTTTTTTTTTACAACGAAAACGTGAGTGTGGCCGGCTGCTAGAGGGCGCACACGGCATAATTTTTTTTTTACAACAACGAGAACGTGAGTGTGGCCGGCTGCTAGAGGGCGCACACGGCATAATTTTTTTTTTACAACAACGAGAACGTGAGTGTGGCCGGCTGCTAGAGGGCGCACACGGCATAATTTTTTTTTACAACAACGAGAACGTGAGTGTGGCCGGCTGCTAGAGGGCGCACACGGCATAATTTTTTTTTTACAACAACGAGAACGTGAGTGTGGCCGGCCGCTAGAGGGCGCACATGGCATAAGTTTTTTTTTATGTATAAGCTGGCAAACGAGCTTGCGCGTCACCGGACAGAAAGCGATGATTGGCGCCGCCCATGAACAACCACAGACTAGCGTATTGTGGTTGCGTTGCCGGCCTTTGAGGGAGTACCGCTCTCTTCTTAACCCATTGACCACCGTAAGGCCCGATCGGGGCGCGACACAATAGATTTTCTATTGTGTCTGTGATTCCGAGGACTGATGGATTAAAGTATTCCAAGTGAGTATTATAAGTCAGTCCATTATGGAGGCTGATCAGTCTCTACCGGTCAGTTTAAAGCGCGTGTATTGCCGTTTTTCTCGGCCGTGACACCGCCACATAGCAGCTGTTTCGTGATTTCGAGATGCTGCTCGCTATGTGTGGACCCGATTATTGCCCACTGCATCCTTGATATCCATCCATCCATATATTTACTAACTAAAAACGATTCACGCAGAAATTACTCAAAAATTTTAATAATTTCTTCTTCTTTCTTTTTATGAATTTAAATGAGACGATGGCGGATAATTGATATTCTAAATAGCTCTAGCAATAATAATTTATATCATGCATTTTTTACAGGAAACTAACAACGTAGTTGGACTGGACACTACGCCGCCATCTTACTTTGACAAACGGTACGTTGTAACATTTTATAACACTCGCAATGCATGAACACTAAAAGTCAAATGCATACAAAATATAAAAAGTTTTCATGCAACGCGAGTATAAATTAACACAAAAAGCTCAAAAACTAAACGCAAGTTTAGATTTGAAACGTCACAGGAACTAAGCGATATGACGCGGAACGATTCCGATAGGACAAGTACACAAAGCACGCCAACGAAGCAAGGGAAGCGTCCATTGCGGCCTCTATCCGAGCCGAGGTTGAATTCAAGCAGTCGTACCCAGAAATGGATGTTAGCACTGCTCTTGTACAACACTTGCGTGGCTCCGATGTCCTCGTACTGCGCGAACACGATACTACAGTACGGAATAGACGCGGCCAAATACAATGTCGTGTCGAATCTCTTCGATTTTCTGATGAAAGAGGTTACTCCAGCGCGCACGGCTTTGCGGACTATGCCCTTACGAAAAAACTAAATACTATGCGACGCAACTAAATGGGAAAAGTCAAAAAGTTTTTTTCTTAATGCAAACGTTATTTCTTATAATGACGTCACAAAATGCGGATAATTGATCCTATTGTCAGTTGAATCGCATAGTATAAGTGATTAATGTGACCTTTCTCTCGATAGGCACAACGAGAAATACACGTTCTATAAAAACTTGTCGGGGATTTGGCACATTTTTAAAAGGAAGGAAAGGGATTGATGTTTGTAAGTGCATAGTTCTGCAAGGCGCACTGTTTTGTAGATTTTTGTACATATTTTGTTGGATCGTTATTGGCTTTTAAGAGTTTTTAGTTGTAAATATGCATATTTCATTGTATTGCAGAACTATGTTATTACCACCTCATCTAGTTTTGTTTTTGAAACCATAGTTTTGTGATTAGAAATATGGATTCGTGTTATTACGTAGTTAGATGGCAAATTGATTTAAAAATAATTTCACTGTGAATTAATTTTCAGAGATCACCTTGATGCAACCTACATAAAGAAGAAGAAGTGTTTTTTTTTTCCGAACACCGAACAATGAGTAAAGGTGAGTTTAAGATGATGTAAAATAAAAAAATAAACCTATGACAAAATATATTCCTAGTTCATAATATTATGTGTATGAAAGTAAACCTTATACAAACATAAAAAAGAGCACACATGTCAGAAGTGAAACTTTTTTGGCAAGATTCAAAGATACCAAAATCGTCGTATTGCCCGACCCGACCTTGAAATTTTACTCTCAACGCGCTTAAAGAAGTTTCACTTCAAAAAGTAACTCGTGTCTCTTGTCTAGCTACTCCTTGCAAAATTTCAAGGAAATTATTGTAATATAAATTTATAAAGAATAGAAAAAATTCGATCACGAGGCGGGACTCGAACCCGCATCCTTTCGCGCCATTCTGGGGCGGATGCCTGACCAACTCAGCCACTCGACGTGACCCGCCAGAGCAATCGAATTTATTCTATTCTTTCAGTTTTATGTGTCTGAAGGGACACACCGCGCGCCATCTATTGAGATGATTAACAACCATTTCAACCAATATGTAGCACTTTTCAGTGAATACAATATTGTAACGATGGAACACGACCTTTTTTTGTTGAATTTATATTTTTGGTTTTATGGCATTCAAATGCTTTATAAATATAAATTTATAAAGAATAGAAAAATTCGATCACGAGGCGGGACTCGAATCGAGAATAAATTCGATTGCTCTGGCGGGTCACGAGTGGCTGAGTTGGTCAGGCATCCGCCCCGGAATGGCGCGAAAGGATGCGGGTTCGAGTCCCGCCTCGTGATGGAATTTTTTCTATTCTTTATAAATTTATATTTATAAAGCATTTGAATGCCATAAAACCAAAAATATAAATTCAATTATTGTAATATTTTGGAGGTATGCAAACGATAGATGAAGAGCTTTGAATATTTATATTTACAATGTATTTTTGTCTATCTTTCGATTTAAAATATTAATAACAATTTCCTTTTGTTACAGACTGAGCAAACAGGCGCTGGCGCAGAAGTTATTTTGTGAAATTTCTTGCATTTATTGACATATATCAAGTAGGATGTTTATCCAAATTATAACTATATTGACCTTAAATAATTGTGATTTTTAGCGTAAGGCGTTTTTTAATAAATTAGATGAGTACTATAATAATAATTCGCTAAATAAAGTTATATTTATTAAAATATGGTGTTTTATTAGAACATTATCTTTAATATTCAATAGGTATAGATCGTCTAATCTAAAAATGAACGCCCCTCCACTAAACTTAATTGTTTCAATGTGTGAGGACAAATAATTATTGAACCACTTTATATGTGTGCGCGCGTCGATTCTACTGCAAACTTTGACACTCGCGCACTGATTTGTCAACTAATCGGGCGATCAGTTCAGGTGCCTAGCATTGTATGGCGGGGAGAGCGCGCTATGTACGAGATGACACGTCCGTTCTGTCGTGCATCGCGTCATTTATGCACTAGTTGGCCAACTGGTCCTGTCGTTCGGGCATGGACGGGACTGGAGGACTGAACGACCAATGAGGCAGACCAATTTGTGTGTATTGCGTCTATACACGTACTTTGAATGTGAGCGTAGACACAGTGGAGGGGCGTTCATTTTTAGATTAGACAATCTCTACCTAATTTAGGGCCGATTTTACAATCCATGGTTAAAACTTATCCGCCCAATAAAGTATAACACGATAATATTAAAATGTCACCGAATACATACATACATTTTTGAAATGGTAGTTTAATATGTTATTCGACGAATAAGTATTAACCAAGCATTGAAAAATCAGCCCTTAAGTGTATATTTTGATATAGTATTTGATACAAAGCTGAGCTGAGCTAAAAGACTTGAATGAAAATAATATGGAGTTATATGGATTCTTTTCCACCAATAATAGTCCGGGATACATCGCCCATTTTTGCAAGTTATTACTATCAAGCTAATTTTTCGTGAGTAGCTTTATTTTGATGAGATGCCCAATAATTTCATGTACGAAACTCTCGATTGTGGTAGCTACCAGAGGAAACAAGGATAAAATATTTTGATTTGATGGTTCTCAAATATTAATTACTAACTGAATGTTTTTTTTTGTTCAATCTCAAGATAATTATCTAAATTATTCGAAAAAATTTTTGTCCTACAAAATCTATGGTTTGATCAAAGAGTCCCCCTTTCCAATGTGTATCGATAACGAAGTCATCATAAATGATTACTAACCAGCTGATTTTTTTATTTTCACTTATTTAATACTTATATAATTCAACAGACATATTGTCCTACAAATTGCGTAATAAATATTTGAGAACCATCAAATCAAAATATTTTATCCTTGTTACCTCTGTAAGCTACCACAATCGAGAGTTTCGTACATGAAATTATTGGGCATCTCATCAAAATAAAGCTACTCACGAAAAATTAGCTTGATAGTAATCACTTGCAAAAATGGGCGATGTATCCCGGACTATAATGTGCGAGGATGTGTAAAGAGAAATATGTTAGTAAATAAGTAATAACCAATCATATAGCTTCGTTTAGTTTGAAGTGATTTGAAGCGATACTATTGGTTTTTTACAAACACATTCCTCGCTAAACATCCTCGCACATTATTATGATTGCACCCTATTTTATTGTAAGAATTGCTTTCTCTCAAGGTTGAAGAAATTTAGCAATTGAAATATAAAAATAATAGCCCAAATAGGGATTTTTGAGACTTACGATTTTCTTTGTTTCTATAATAAAGCGAAAGGAAAAAAAGTAAAAAGCCAACATCACGCGGTGTTCCCAGGCGGTCACCCATCCAAGTACTGACCGCGCCCGACGTTGCTTAACTTCGGTGATCGGACGAGAACCGGTGTATTCAACGTGGTATGGACGTTGGCGATAGTATTGCCGAAATTGTGGTTAATTTATTTCAATGAGGTCACTTAAAATAGCAAAGCCCCAAAACCCAAAAGTCCAAAAACAAGAATCCCAAGTTGGGAAAAAACTTTTTTTTTGTACCCTTAAATACAAATTAATGTAGAGCAAAAAGTCAAAGGCGTTGAATTTTTCATTACAAAAAATTAAAATGTTCATACAATAACCCTTTGCAGATTGCAGCAATTATATTTTGCAGTAGTCGAAGCTATTTCATTTCAAACAAATTTACTATAAGTATGTTGTAGACTACAAGCCCGCATAGGACAAAAATATGGGTCAAATGAACCACCATGGGACATATCTAGAACGATAGCAGAGCAAAAAATAATAAGATTCATCACTATGCCGTCACTTGTAAGCTGTCCAACTGAGTGCAGATGAGAATTGAAAAGTACAGGTAGACTCGGTAAATTTTGGTCATATATTTTTGTACGGCATTCTTAACCATCGATAGATCCATTAAAAATAATAAGAAACCGCTCAGTGCCGTACAAAAATGTGGGTCCACCAAGTCGGAATTTTTATTTAATTTCCGAGAGTTACCGGGGGTAAATTTGGTCATTTGACCATGTACGGCATCTGTGTCATACTATTGCTATACTGCTTTTAATCCATTATTCCGCAACGCCGTACAAAAATCATGGGGATAAGGGGAAAAAATCGAGAGATGCAATCCCCTCTCTTTCCCCACTCCAGGGGGTCATTTGACTAAGTACGGCTTCGGTTCCAAAACATTATCTAGCACTCAAAAGTACTATTAAAAGCAATGCCGTCAAAAAATAATTGTTCTTTTAAATGTATACCAATAATCATCTTAATTTCATCGAATTCTTGATATAAAGAGCTGTAAGGTCATTTGACCCTGTACGGGAACTTTTTTTTTAACATGATATTGTAAAATTCAATTGTTGTATAGTATTGCCGTTCAAAAGAAACCGTTCTAAAAAAAGTTATAGAGAAATGCAAAACCAGAAATTTTGTTAAAGTTTAAACATCGTAGATTAATGAAATATAATAGTTTTCTACACTTTATCCGTTGTTTTAAATAGTATTAACATAGATAAATTAGGAAAAAACGATGCCGTACATTTTTGTGCAGACCACATCTTTTAGGCTGATGAAAGCGACGAAAGCTACAATTTTAAGAGTGCTTTATGGCCATTTGATACAGTACGGCATTAACATATTTTTACCCAACTACGGCAAAGCAAAAGGAGGGTTATGGTTGTTTACAGGTCATGTATGTATGTTCATCTATTCCCTCGTAACTTCTAAACTACTTATCAGAATTCGACAAATGACATATCATTAGAGGCGTCTGAATTGTTCACTGGATAACCAACGACCAGCTAGCTAAAGGCTATATGGGGTTTCACAAAATCTAATGTGGCGCCCTCTAGCGGACAAAACATACAGAGTAAAAAAATAAAGTTAAGATAAATATGCAGTGTTTGGTATCATTTGAAAGCGCTTTACTTGTACATTTTGAATATGTATATATTACTAGCATTTGCTTGTGACTTTACCTGTATTCATGGACTGATTGCATATAATTCACATCTTTTCGTTCATAGCTTTTTTATTAGTTCATCAATTTAACGGAGTCCATTCCACCTGACTCCGACTTTCCAAGGTGATAATTAACCACCTCGAGCTTCTTAATATTAATGTATATTTATATTTTATTATAAAAATATAAAGCAAATATTTCGTTATATGGATTTTTTTCTTTTTCAGATTTTTCCCCTTTGAACCAACGAAAATGTACGGCACATGAAAAAATATTATCTATGCATAAAATACTTTAAAAATAAATTTATTTCGTGTTGTGTCAAATGACCCCCTGGAGTGGGGAAAGAGAGGGGATTGCATCTCTCGATTTTTTCCCCTTATCCCCATGATTTTTGTACGGCGTTGCGGAATAATGGATTAAAAGCAGTATAGCAATAGTATGACACAGATGCCGTACATGGTCAAATGACCAAATTTACCCCCGGTAACTCTCGGAAATTAAATAAAAATTCCGACTTGGTGGACCCACATTTTTGTACGGCACTGAGCGGTTTCTTATTATTTTTAATGGATCTATCGATGGTTAAGAATGCCGTACAAAAATATATGACCAAAATTTACCGAGTCTACCTGTACTTTTCAATTCTCATCTGCACTCAGTTGGACAGCTTACAAGTGACGGCATAGTGATGAATCTTATTATTTTTTGCTCTGCTATCGTTCTAGATATGTCCCATGGTGGTTCATTTGACCCATATTTTTGTCCTATGCGGGCTTGTAGTCTATTGTATTATTGTATAGATATCATGTTAGCGTTAGCTACTATTAAGTATTCTGTGCTACCTCAATATATATGGACTATACATTATAAAACACTAGATTTCCACCCGCGGCTTCGCCCGCGTTTTCAAAGGAAAACCCGCATAGTTCCCGTTCCCGTGGGATTACCGGGATAAAACCTATCCTATGTGTTAATCCAAGTTATATGTGTGCTAAAATTCATTGTAATCGGTTCAGTAGTTTTTGCGTGAAAGAGTAACAAACATCCATACAAACTTTCACATTTATATGTAATATTAATAGGATAGAAAAAAAATCAATTCAAAACAATGGGAACTGAGATTAGCAGTTTCAAACATATGAAATTAGTTTTCGTTATTGTAAGTAGCCTGTTAAATTTTTCAGTAACAAATTAAGTATTTTTTCTTATCCAAAAATTATATTTACAGTGTGGTCACTTAATTTGTAGTTTATGCATACTTGTACATATAATTAATGTAATATTTGTACATAATTTAATTAGTGTCTTCAGCTTTCTCATATTATTATGTATTTGATTACCATTCGTTCCAGTAACTAAAATTACGTAACTAATTGCTTTTACGTAATGTTAGTTCTTTCTAAATTATAATTTATAAGGCTCTGCCTAATTGTTTATCATAATGATTAATATACAGTATGAGTACGGATTATTATTAAACCAGATATGAACATTTTATTAGATTCGCATTAAGTTTACATTCAATTCTATTCACTAAGGCTAGTATGTAGTTATTAGGTGTGTGTCTTTATATTTTACTAGCTGAGCTCCGCGGTTTTACCCGCAGTGCTCCGCTCGTGTTGGTCTTAGCGAGATGATAATATATGCCTATAAGCCTTCCTCGATAAATGGGCTATCTAACAGTAACATCGAAATATTTTTTTCAAATCGGACCAGTAGTTCCCGAGTAATCTCGCGTTCAAACAAACTCTTCAGCTTTATAATATTAGTATACATGTAGATTTCTTATGGTGTAAGATCCGAATATAAGTCGAAATGCAACGGCCGCGGCGTGATAATAGAATGAGACCCATTTTATAATAAATTTAGTGTATTAAAAAATGTATTAAAAATGGGTTGACTGGGAAAATCCTGGACCATTATAAACTATTTCGTATAAAATTAAATAATTTGGAAAATCCAAAAGTGCACGCCTCATAATTTTTTTTAATAAATATTTATTAATTATTATTTTTGTTTATTTAATAACAATTAAACCACATCGAATCAGACCCTGAAAAATGAAAGGGTTCTATTCCTGAGCATACTCAAGCGTAAGAGAAAAAAAAAGACTCGATTAGTAAAGTATTTCGGTCGCTATCGTGTTAACAAGAAAAAGGATCCGCACATACAGACACACGGACGTCCAAGACAGAACTTTTTTAAACTGTTTTTTAACTAGTTTAAATAACAAAAATGACATCAAAAATATCATGAACGTTAAAAATAGTGTTTTTTCTTAATATGTGTGTGTATGTATTATCTTACAAGTGCAATGTATGATACATAAAGACATTTTAAGTTTGAAAAATCAGATGTTTTGCGCGAAGTGACAGTAGTACCCACCTCAACGCTTCGCTTATGAGGCGTGCAATAAAATATATGGCAATAATGATGTTGAAAAACCTTTTTTTAAAGCAATTTAAAAACTATCCAAAAAAGCCAACATCACGCGGTGTTCCCAGGCGGTCACCCATCCAAGTACTGACCGCGCCCGACGTTGCTTAACTTCGGTGATCGGACGAGAACCGGTGTATTCAACGTGGTATGGACGTTGGCGATTATTAATATGAAATTAAGATACATATTATGCCATATCCGTATTAAGTATTATAAAGAATATTCTATGCATACTTATTTTTAAAATAATCGCAGTGTATATCTGAACAAGTTGTACACTAATAAATATGAATTGTTAATTAATATGAGTTGTAATATTTCAGTTATGAACAGCTAATAAAATAATTAATAATATGTTACGTAGTAGCTTTTTAAGATGTGTAAATACATATTATAAGCTTACGCTTATTTTACGCAAGAATAACATTTTTTTTTATCTAAAGTCTAAACTATTCTAAATACACTTTCATTAAGTAGGTATATGCACCCTTCTAGAAAAAATAACGTTCCGGTGGGGTTGCCTTCCGGACATTCCCACTATTATTTATAACCAACTTCAAAAAAACAGGAGATTCTCAAAAGTTTTTTTTTTGTTAACTACCTACAAATTTAGAGATGGGTCCGTTTTTATCACCTTGACCATTATATCAATATGGTATACGAAAAATCCATCATGAATCAGTTAAATCTTGTATCCTATTTTAAATGCATATTATATAGTACCTTGACCGATTTGAATTATACATCCTGACCACTTCAAACGTCATCAAGCGTTGTATTGTATGAGTCAAAACTCAAAAGTAAGTCTTCTTTGGGCCCTACTCTTGGTTCTCGATTTTCGTAAATAACTATTTTTATCTAGTTAGGTAATTTAAATAAAATCTTATTGTATACTTGATTTATTTTTAATTATTATTTATAGTTATCGTATTTTTTAATATGAACAGGGATGATAAAATGGATAATTTCATGATTTCATTTATGCATGTTTTTTATATCATTTACGATCCTGAATAATATACCTAACAACAATTTAAAAAATTAAACACTTACAACTAATTTTAATTCACAAGCCAGATTCATGTCGATCGTGTTTCAAGTCCGTGTTTCCTATAATGTGTAAATCCAAATCGGAATACAAGTAAACTGTTCTAAAGTAAGGCTTTGTTTGTTTTGAATCAAATTATAAAGTTGAACTAGGAATGTAGAGACACAATTTCAAGAGCAAATTTTATTCTTTCTCTCTCATTACTCTCTCTTTATTTTCATGCAAGTCATTGCGTTCGAGTGGTAAGTGAGAACTTTGTGAGAACCATTGGTTGGGGATAACGATGAGTTTCGCCAGTCGAAGAAAGGCCTCGCTTTCGATGTTTACGGGGAGAAATCTCCGACCGGTCGAGGCCCCGTCAGTGCCGCGCGTCGCGTCCATGCCACCACGCGCTCCTACACTATTTTTTACAAAGAACTTTTACCGAAATCCGATATAATTTTACATAAACGTGTGTGTGAAGTGTTGTGGATTATAACTTTAGAAATTAGAAAGTGTCTAGGATTGTTTCGACGGCCACCGGTATGTTATTGTGATGCGTGTAATAGCGGTATTATTGGTCTTGCTTATGGTTCTCATAGAATTGTCGGCATTCCGTCTGCCGCGGTTTGTGCTGGGTTACTTGAGGTCTAAAATATACCATAAATTATCTGACCTTTCTTCGTTCTACATTTTTTGATATAAACTTGATAGAGCAAATATTTCCGCTCTTTCGTTATACTCAATATTACTTAGATAACTTTTTGCAGTACAAATTTATTTACATATACCCCATATTATATAAGAAATAATTATTAAGAAGTAATATTATGAAGAAAAGCTAAAAGATTTTTTTTAGAATAATTAAAACTATATTTTACTTAATTTAATATTTAATCAAATGTTTTAACGGATCTTTTTCTTTAAAATATCATAAAATCTAATGATGTTAACTTTATAAAGAGAAAAACTGGATCTGGATGGAAATATTTTCAAAAATTGTTGCTACCGCTAATATACCAGAATGCAAATTTTTATTTCGCTCTTGACATTTACAAAATAATCTTAATAACTTACGACCACCCTCGCTTCGCTTCAGTTACCAATTTAGTTTGACCTCCGATATAAATGAACGAGAAAAAATAGAGATAAAGAGGTCAATTTTTAACTTTTAATATACCAGAATAGATAAAATATATCTAACACTACATTATTAATATCTCTTTTAGTTAATTATTATTCAATAAACACAAAATTCATCACACACACGGAATATTGTGATTGCTCGAATGCAATATATTTAATTGTATTAAAGTAAAAACCGCATGTTATTTGTTTCTTTTTTTGCAATGGATAAATTAAATTAGATTTCATTTTTTTATCAAATAAGTACATAAATTTGAATGAGGCCATCAGGAATTATATTTTTGTTTTTATCTCGGTTCTTCCCGAAAAGGGCCTAGTTTTTATAATTTTTGAGATAACAGTATTAATGAAAGTCTATTCGTGTGTTATTTTCTGATACAGTTCCAAGAATAGGCGACAAATCTATACTAATATTATAAAGCTGAAGAGTTTGTTTGTTTGTTTGTTTGTACGCGCTAATGTCGGGAACTACTGTTCCGATTTGAAAAATTATTTCGGTGTTAGATAGCTCATTTATCGAGGAAGGCTATAGGCTATATATCATCACGCTACGACCAACAGGAGTGGAGCCACGGGGGTGAAACTGCGCGGAGCAGCTAGTGTTTTATAAGATTTCTAGACTCTACAACTCTACCTAGATTGCGACAAGCGCTACATTGCTACTTTCCAGATTTTCCAGCTTTCCACACTAATTATTATTAAATATTGCTTGTTCATGGTACTGAAAGATTATATTTATGACGTTATTAATTTACGTATTTGCAATAACATTGATATTATTAAGTTTATTAAGTTATCAATTTTAATGAGGATATATTAGACACGGAAAGATCAATTTTACCTACGTCAGAATTTAATATTGTTTTCGTTTTCTGAGTCACTAACGTAAAGTAATATTACGTATTGTGGTTATATTAACTAATTGATCGACTGTTAAACACAAATAAAAAGTTCTGAAGACTCTCTAAAAAAGTTTTATTAGAGTTTGCAGAACAACCCAAAAGAAGAATCTAGTTTCGATCGTGGTCCATGGAAATTATGTTTCAATATCTATTCTTACTCTTTCTTTTACTAAATAAATAAGACATAATTACAATAATTATAATAATGCTTATTAGCTTTGTATTTCCTAGTATGAAACCCCAAAAGACAGACGACATATGTTGAGCCCCTATTATAAGTATTACACGAATGTTTGGGCTTCATCCATAAAACGCTCTAAGTACCAAATATTTGGTTGACATATATACGGCTTCACCAAAATTGGCTTAACCATATATGTAATATCTAATTCTCCAACATATTAGAAATATTTAGTAAATAGCGTGGGAGAAATTGCCTACAAGAACGATCGGAAAACAAGTTGTTGCTTAGAAGGAAATAGTTATGAGGAAAATTACATTTTCTCTTTTCTTTTGTAGCCATGTTTTATTTAAATTCACATTCTTCGCGTTATGTACATTGTCTATTCAAAATGGGTTGTTTGTTATCTCTTTTACGATAAGGGTGCCTTCAGAATATTTTTAAATTGCTGTTACTATTTAAATATGTGCCCACGTGTAGATTCTTTACTTATTTTTATTATTTTTAATTATTGCACGCCTCATAAGCGAAGCGTTGAGGTGGGTACTACTGTCGCTTCGCGCAAAACATCTGATTTTTCAAACTTAAAATGTCTTTATGTATCATACATTGCACTTGTAAGATAATACATACACACACATATTAAGAAAAAACACTATTTTTAACATTCATGATATTTTTGATGTCATTTTTGTTATTTAAACTAGTTAAAAAACAGTTTAAAAAAGTTCTGTCTTGGACGTCCGTGTGTCTGTATGTGCGGATCCTTTTTCTTGTTAACACGATAGCGACCGAAATACTTTACTAATCGAGTCTTTTTTTTTCTCTTACGCTTGAGTATGCTCAGGAATAGAACCCTTTCATTTTTCAGGGTCTGATTCGATGTGGTTTAATTGTTATTAAATAAACAAAAATAATAATTAATAAATAATTATTAAAAAAAAATTAGAGGCGTGCACTTTTGGATTTTCCAAATTATTTAATATTGTCTTTAAATCTTTTATAAAAATATCGTCCTACTCGGTGCCACCTTCTGTAGTCCTTAAAAATATGCTTTAATCATCAATAGTAATTTGACGAATATGTTTCATCATATTTATGTCCATTGTGAAAATTATCTAGGAAATATCTCTTTAGTGTACAGTTAGTAAATGTCCGACATCACAATGTACCATCGTCTATATAATATACCTACTCCCATACGGATCAACCGTTGTATTCAAAAACAATATCGAAGTCAAGAAACCAGTTAAAATTCCCAACCGTCGAAACTTGGTTGGAAAACAATACCTTATCATGTATTCTGCTCACAAAAGCGTTTGGTTTACATAACACTTGTGTGTTTGTTGCTGCACACCGCGGTAACGATATTATTTAACACGCACGTATAATATAGACTGATATAAATTATATATAACGCTACATAATTTATATTTTTAATGAGATTGTTCATACAATTTATATTTAATTTTATGTGGATATAACATGCTATTAAGGTAATCGATACATTTAATTCGGGTGGTATTCATCAAAACGTTTGGGACCTTTCTTAATTTGTTCAGCTTTGCAGTGGGTTATGGACTATGGTAGGTAGGTGTAAAGTAAAGATACTCTGTAAATAAATATTTAAAGGAAATATGAAATTGGAAGGATTGCAGGGACAGGATAGTTTAAAACACTAACCTAATCAAATTATTAAATGCAACGAAAGTTTAAACGAAATTAACGAAAAAGTTATTTATCCACACAGAACTTTTGACTCTACACAAATGTGTCAACATTTTTACGTAATTACTAATTTTGATAAATACAGTTTATATTTTGTAACGGAAAACAAACCACATCCTTATATCAAAGAAACAATCTCTGTCTAGTTCACGCGGCCATTGAAAGTGTGGTCAGATGTGGAGAAAGTGACCTTATTGCACATCTATTGCAACTGCCAACGAGATATTAATTATGAACACGTTTTATTGGTCATCTTGCTGTGTGAATTTGCGTTTATAAACGCTGTGTTTAACAAACTAGCCGTTTGTACCAGCTTCGCCCGTGCTGAAGTAAAAATAATGGCGCTCGATGGAGAGCTAACTTCCAAATGATAAAATAAATTTAAAATCGGTTTAATAGTTTTTGAGTTTCATCACGGCAAACATATGATCAAATTTTATCGCTATAAACTATTTTTAATATTAATATAAGAAGAAGTCTTATATAATCCTGTATTAAAGTTTAAAATCGAGAATATGCCTAGTCCTAAAGTTTCTACAAGTAGGTATATTATCAAGATAAATGTAAAAGTCATATATTTGTCGTAAGCATCGTGCAAAAATCATGCAGTTTTATAAAACAAACTCATTGAACTCTTGTCTTTACCTCGATAATATAAAGCTGGATAAAAGTTTATCCTTGTAGCTCTTGATTGCTGTCGTAAAATTCAGGTAAGTTTTCGAGACCCCACGATAACGCGGATACAGTTTTTTATAACTAAAAAACTCCAACAAACTTTTATCTATCATCACCTTTTAATCTCAATCTACCTGAGTAATTGTCTTAAAATGTGAGCCCATGTTTTGATTTTTAACGAACGATTAAACTCAATGATAATTTTAGTTATAAGTTTATACTTTACTAGCTGTTCCCCGCGGTTTTAACCGCGGTGCTCCGCTCCTGTTGATCTTAGCGTGATGATATATTATAGCCTTCCTCGATAAATGGGCTATCTAACACCGAAAGTATTTTTCAAAACGGACCTCGTTCCTGAGATTAGCGCGTTCAAACAAACAAACAAACTCTTCAGCTTTATAATATTAGTATAGATAACAAACAGTTACATTTGTGACCTTCGTAATTTTAAGGTTATAAAAACAAAACAATCATCGATCATGATTTTATCATTAAACAGTACTTTGTAAGTAGGTATCCAGTTAATTTTATTGAGTAATCAAATATGCATGTAGACAAACTAACAATGCTTATTTCTTACCAAACAATAAGTTACGAAACCGACCGATTAGATGAAAAAAAACCTCGAGAGCCTTTGTAGCCGTGTGAATACACTTCTGTTGAAACCGAACAAAATAGCTTGCAATTACATTATCAGTTTGTTTAGCAAGTGCTTGAACTAATCTCGTGTGTAAAAAGATCATTAATTCTGTTTTAAGCTTAAGAAACTAATAAATTAAAAATAAGTCGCAAAAGCGAATAAGTAAATCATGTTAGGCCAAGCGCGCACCACGATTTTAATTTTTGCGACACGATTTCAAAATCGCGCTGTAGAAAATCGCAGAGAGTACGGTGCGCGCACAGCGATAATTTAATAGTGATCATTACTCACTTCATCATTGATTTCGTACAAGTTGCTTGTCTTTATTTACTACTTCGGAGGATAAGAAAAAAAAAAGAAAATTCGTCAATATTGGACTCATCCTTTTACAGCAGATAGAATTGTCAATGGTTTCTTTTATCAGAAATGCAATGAACTTCGGATGTATCCCAAAAAATTCTTTGGCTATTATAGAATGAAAATTCCGCCAAAAGGCCGCCCATTGCGCTTTTTTTTATTATTGTAACTTTTATGTACTTAGTTATATTTTGTTTCTTGCACAATAAAGTGTTAAATAAATAAATTCAAACTTTTGACAGATTACTGAGTTCATGTTTACCAAACAGTACCTACCTATATAACTACGATGTTTACTGTTGGACAGACGAAACACAAGTGAAGTGCCGGCCGGGCCCGAGTGTGCGATTTTATTATCGCAGTGCGCGCGGTACCATACAATTTCATATTCTGCATTTGATTTTCGCGACAATCGCGTCGCGAGCAATCGCAGCAAAATGTGACAAATCACAATTTTAAAATCGCTGTGATTATTTAATCGCATGTGCGCGCATTGTCATAGTAACTCATACGTTGTATTTCTGCGATAAAATAATCACGCTGCAGAAAGTCGTGGTGCGCGCTAGCTCTTAATGAAATAAGTATCGAAGTTTAGAAGGTTTGATTTTTATAAATCATGTTGCATTACAAACCTCTCTAAGTTAATTAAAAAAATATCTTGATTATATCAGGTTTAACAGCTGCATACAAATTTATTTAGAGTAATAAATTAAATAATTAAAAGCTCTTTTATACATTTTAAACGTCGTCCCAAAGTTCACATGCGCACATCACAATTACAACAAATACATATGATTTCCATTAGTTGATCAATTAGGACAATTTAATGGACCATTTTGATGCGTCAATTTTAAACAATAGCGTGTAAGCTTGAGAGGTAATACATCGGTAGCTCGATTTCATGTCACGTGTGCCGAGTTCAACGAGCCACTTCACAACTGTGAGAACTGAGAAAATATTCGCTTACTTCGCTTTTTGTCTAACAATTTCTATATTGAGTGCTTAATTCAAAGAACTGCTAGTATAATATTCGTTCCGCCATAAACTTATAATGAACTTGTAAAACGAAAAGATAATGTCATTATGTGTGCTTGTTAGAGACATGGGAAGCAATTAAAAAGGTAAATTGGACAGTAAATTGTTAAGAATATAATATTTATTGCTGTAAAAGTAAGAATTGCTTAATTGTTTGCACAGCTTTTTAAATATTTAAGTCCATATTACAGTGTCAATATGCCCCTATTTATCTATTTAATTAAATATACTTATTAATGTATTATGAGAATATGTTTTCATTGTTACCTATTGACTAAAGAAAAACACGTAATTCCTAACTACTTATGTTTTGCGATACGTTGCTTATGTTTTATTTAATGTTGAATGCGTTTACTTGCGAATTTTAAATAAAGGGTACCTAAGTACTATAGTCTGTATGATCTACGTTTGGAAAGTAGGTAAAAGAATGAAATAAAGACATAAACAGTCTTGTGTTTTCTGTTTTATTACCAAACTAAACAATGCGTGTACCAATTACCATTCAAAGTAAATTGGGTTTCGGCAAGTAAACCGTGTATTCACACGTTTTTAGGGGACTTTCTAAGCACTAGAAATTGTCTCTTTTAAATAAAATTAAGATATTTTCTTGTTCCTTGTGTTTATCGAGATGACCTGCTTCAATGCTCATTTAAAAAAGATTACGTTGCAGGCATGGACGTATAAAAAAAGACGGACGCCGTTTTACGAACAAACAACGTGAAGCCACCGTAGTAAGCTAGCGATCGTGTAAAGACAATGAACACGCACACACTCTCACCATAGTAAGCTAGTCAGCCGCCATTACGTCGTGAACTACCGACTGATTAACTGCGTCACTGTTTCACAAAAAATATTTAAAATGCCGTCTTGCGTGGTTAAATGGTGTCGCAACAGTACAATTTTAAATAACAAAACACAGGGGATTACATTCCACAGGGAAGCAAGTTATTTCTTTTATGTTTTAATGACAAAATTATTACGGCAAAATTTATAGAAAAAATACAGCCGCCATTGTCATCAACACAGCTGTTGCCATGGCAACATGGCACACACACATGGATGTGTCGCCGCCATTATTAAGCTTCACTCCATGTTTAAGCGATATACCGTCCGTCTTTTTTTATACGTCCATGGTTGCAGGTATATTATATATACCTACCAATACTTTATACTTCAGAAGAAGTACCCTGAATTTACACACGCATGTCGCATGTAAGCATGTATGTATATCAATTTAAATTCAATTTCGTTACAATTTTTTGTCACAACAAACGACCTCCTACGAAAGTGACATCTTACAATATTGATACGCTAACAATAGTAGGTGTTACCCTACGTAACATTGTTACATTATACTATGATTGTTATGTCATATCAGATTTATTGTCTGTGCTCTTAGATGAAGGATTGGTCTCCGCGCGCGCGCTACGACTAGATACCGCACCACCTAAAAACAATAGCTCTGCGAGTGCGGCAACTCATTTCTGTAGTGTGTGTTAGGCAATTTGTAAAGACGCTAGTGTGTGTGAAGAATTGGGCTGCCAGCTACCTAAATTTTACCTCATAAATGGGAAATCTGGCATCTTGGAAAGAAGTTTGAAAAATATTTTTTTTCATCCTGACCTAGCCGGGAATCGAATCCATGAACATGCGACTCAAATCCACTTGCGACGCTACTATACTATAGTCACAAAGGTTGTTTAAAAGTAAAAAAGCGGAAATAAAAAAAAAACATATTATATGAGTCAGTTAAACATGGTTAAACAGAAATAAATTATTGTTATTATACTTTTTTATACATGCGTTAGTAATAGTATTAAAAAAAAAGTTCAAATTATTGCTAAAAGATTTCCTCAACCACGTGTATTTTTTGGATATGCAGTACGGCAACACTGTATGGCGTCGTATTTTCGTAGAAAAAATTTTCGATGTAAAGGAGAAATTTCGATTAATACGAAACTTTAGTGATGGTACGTGATCCTAGTGTCTTTCTTATTTTTTGTTGTATTATTTTTAAATAGTTTTATGACACAAATAGGCATTTTACTTCAGATTTTGTTCAAAATCTTTATAAACTATCGGTTCGCCCTCTCCACACAATGCATGTGACACGACTGGCTTGGGTACGCCGAATTCGGCGTACTATTAGTTGCCGCATTTTTCAAGTACGCCGGCGGTATCTAGTCGTAGCGCGCGCGCGGAGACCAATCCATAATCTAAGTCTGTGCTATTATTCTATACTCTATAGTACCGTTTGCATTATTTATATAAAGACAAATGGGAAACAATTATTCCTTACATGATTGCAAGAGTATTATCATTTTTTGTTCTTTTTACGTATCATTTGGGATTACGATTGTTCAAACACTTGCCTAACAAATAAAACTTGCCCAATAATTTTAACTTTTTCCTTAATATCAAGTTACTAGCTATTTTTAGGAAAAATTTAAAATTAATATAACACATAACTAGGTAGGTTGTATAAAAACTGCGTAGTTTAGTTCCGAAAAAATATAAATTTTGAAGTTGTTTTTTGTACCAAATAGTTATTTTTTTATATATTATTCTTCAAAGTACAAGGCGCACACTGGGCAGATTTATCACTTAGTGATCTCTAAGATATTGTCAGAGAACAGTGAAAAACAAAGTTTACAATGTTGTTTGTCGGTTAATTTTAAATGGGAATCTTAACCGGACGCAATAACTGTAGTTGCGTTTAAAGTGACGAGTGATGTAGGTACATTTGAGTCTGAGTTACTGTTATTTAAATTCCTGTACATGGACTGAGTTTTAATAGCAAAGTACTGTCTGCAAAAATACATAATTTTTTACTCCTAAGACATAAACAATTAGAACATTTTGGTCTCTAACGCACCTCTTAGCAGAATGTTTTCCTGCTTCGTAATTCTGCGACGGACTGGTGGAGGGACGAAAATATTGTTCTTTACATAAATTATTATATGTCTATGGTCTTAACTCTTATCCATAATAGCATACAACTATCGATGACACAATACCGTAATTCCGTCTTCTTGCTTGTAAAAACCTCATGTGAAATAATGTGACACTAAACACTACACTATTTCGAAACTCTCCAAAATACGTACAATAATACGATAAATTGACCAATGCTTTTATAATGTAGTAAATAGAATATACAAAGAAATATTAAATATATGTAAATATGATCCAGATGGCGAGGTGATGGCTCTTCGCGTGCGCACGCTGGCGCTATGGTGCGCGGTGGTCGCCTGCGCCGCGGCCTACACCGTCGACTGCAACCACGAGTATACAGACTGCGATACTGAACTTAGTAAGTATTATACTAGACTAGCTTTCCGCCCGCGGCTTCACCCGCGTTTTCAAAGAAAAACCCGCATAGCTCCCGTTCCCGTGGGATTTCCGGGATAAAACCTATCCTATGTGTTAACTGTTAATCCAAGTTACCCTCTATATATGTGTGCTAAATTTCATTGTTATCGGTTTATTAGTATTTGCGTGAAACAACAACATACATACACATACATCCATCCTCACAAACTTTCGCATTTAAAATATTAGTCGGAAGTAGGATATTAAGTGAAATAACATACATTTGTTTGTACCTACGAAATGTTTCGAATGAAAGTTCGGAGGTCTTTCAGGCTTTAAGATTTTTATACAGTCAATAGGTAGATACTAGATACTATTACGGAGGTAGATTCGAAATGTAGGTACTTATGTGAAATGGTATTTCATGCATCTGCTGAATTGATTTAGTATTGTCTAATCAACAAGATAATAAGGCCGAGCTTAAAAAATAATGTGCTCTATATTCCTTTATCGCGAGATGTAGGCTACGCTAAAGATATTATTCAACTGTAAATTATCTTTCCGCCCGCGGGTTCGCCCGCTTTGTCCTTAGACCTAAAACCTTCCTCTTGAACCACTCTATCTTTTAAAAAAACACATCAAAATCCGTTGTGTACTTTTAAAGCATACATAGGGACATAGGTACAGATAAAACGGCTTTGTTCTTAACATCTTAACTATGTAGTGATGATTGTAAAATATTCAGTGAATAATAACAAAAAGATTCTATATTACAAAATAATCTATTAATAATTACTTACAGCATATATATTAAAAGACCTTCCTGTTCATCTCATCCTTATATGAATGCTAATCAAATGCATTATGAATCACAAATAACACTTGCGTGGGATAAATCTTTGTAATATATTGACTTTATCAGCTTATAGAAATATTATGTTGGAAAAAACGTAGATATCTATAGGATGTCAAGGTGATTCTGGCCTTTGAGATAATTACATGACAGTAAATAAATGCTTGCACACCATATAATATTAATAATAATAAATAGAAATGTGGCTTTTAAGTTCGGTCGTTACTACTTACCTATTATTATTCAATGACCATGTACCTAATGTAGGTATTTAAGGTAGAAAATAATGAATGACTTTGCGACACTGGATATAATTTAATTATACCAGTTTATACTAAGTAGGAATAAAAAATAATAATTTTAAATTTTTAACCTGAATTTCCTATTATTTTTTTAAGATTTGAGTAATTTACGTCCCGTATCATAATAAGAACTTTTGAGTCGTGTTATGACAAAAAACGACAAAAAAGTAGGTACGAATAATAAAAATACAAAACAATTCAAAGATTTATAATGATTTATCCATGCAAGGAGATTTGTGCATTATCAGGATAAGTCAGAGCGAGTTTTTATCATGACTTTCACATGTCGATTTCCGAACCGTTATAACAATCTCGATATGATCATTGCAAAAACTCCATTAGCTCATCTCAACAGGTATTATGTTAACGTAACAGGTTTCCAACCCGATGTTTATGTATCGAGAAGTTTAAAGTATTTATAATCGAATGATTCATGGACCTTACCGTGGGCACGTCCATGGCAAATCGACTGAAGATTCTCCGTAAGCCGATAATTGCCATATTACAAGGTTTTTGCAATCAAAAAAGTTGAAACCTTTGTGATACCGATAGAAGTTCGTACGTTTTTGTTCATTTTTTGTTGTATTGTGTTTCTATTAAGTGGAGATAGAGCTTTCCGTAAACAAAAATTTAATAGGAAAAATACAACACCGAATAAAAAGTGATGTGAACCACGCCGCGTCGTATAAAAGAGCTTCGATTTAAAATAGTATTGAGCAAAAAACTATAAGGAAATTTAACAAATATACTTTACACCTAATAGTAGTAGGTATCTATAGATCCATGTCTTCAATATAAAAATTAAAAACAATACCATAACGAGCTGATCTAGATTGGAAATTTACAGTAAATGTTGAAACAAAAGGTTCGACAACCTCGGCTATCACTTATCATTATCAGCAATTCCAAGCAAAATAACATTTTGTAGAGCACAAGAGATATTTCTCTTTAATATGAATGAGGTAATTTCCTCTCAAATCTCGTTCCTACCCATATAATTGTTGAAGCTTGAACATTAAATAAAACCGGCCAAGCGCGAGTCGGACTCGCGCACGAAGGGTTCCATACTATGGGGACCCCCTTTAATATTTTACTTTTTTAATTTTTAGTATTTGTTGTTATAGCGGCAACGGAAACACATCATTTGTGAAAATTTCAGCTTTCTAGCTATCACGGTTTATGAGATACAGCCTGGAGACAGACAGACAAACGACAAAGTCTCAGTAATAGGGTCCCGTTTTACCCGCTGGGTACGGAACCCTAAAAATGTTAAATGTGGCAGAACCGCGGGCTAGTAGAATCGTGACTTCACCGCTACCATTTTGGGAATCAACACATTCCATAACCGACTCGTTTTGGTTGTATTTGTTTGAGTCGTTTTTTGCTGTAGGCGAAGGATTATTGAACCTATTACTTATAGTTGCTACGTGGTATTATGAGTGTTTAGAGAAAACAAATGTTTAAATGGAATATATTAAATTAGATATGATAATTTAGGCGCAGCTATAATAAGCACTTTTAAAATACTTATTCATTTATATTTTATACATCACTGTTGTGTCTTTTGTGAAAGAAAGCTGATTTATAAATATAATTGTAATTCCATGAAAATAATAAGATCACCAAATTAATTTAAATTGTGTCATGTTTTATCCCTATAAAATACATTGTCAAATTTAAATTGACTCACGTGTCCATCATCATTGCAATAGTAGGGGAGGCCAAGAGGGGATTTTGGGATTTACTCGAGCGCGTCAGATTACTATAAGGGACGGTACCTTAGCTATTCATTAGTACCTCTAGTCAATATGAGCAGTTATGGTTGGTGGGTGCGCTCAGGGGCCCCGCTGGAAAATTAGAATAATCCATAATTCCCTAAGGTTGAGCTCGAATCGTCAGATTAGCGAAATGGGGACTTCTTATATTGTAATTAACCCCCCCATATATTAATCTGACGCGCTCGAATAATATTACTTTAATTTTTTACCCTTTCTTCATAGCGATTAAATCGCCACTTAAATCGTCAGATTAACGTATACTTTTTTTCAGTGACGTCCTGGAGCATGCAAAATATCAATATCTAACGCGCTTGAGTATTTCCAAGCCAATTTTTTTCTTTTTTAAATTAAAAAAAATCAAAAAACCCTTCCCCACCGCTAAAAGTGAAAACATTATAGGACCTTTTTTTCTCGCTATGGTCTAATCTACCAATTCTAATAGGTTCCCGTGACGCTCGAGTAAATCCACATTTAGCATCCTGGGCTCCCCTACTACAATGAATAGAAATTGTATGTATTTCTTTTGAAGGAATGCGTTAAAGTAAAGAAACGTGGCAACAGGTCAGTGAGGTAATCGTTTTTCCGTAACGGTGTCGCGGCCGGATCCGTGAAATCTCTCCGGACCATTGAGCTATGTCAATTTGTTACTTCATTAGGAAATTCCGGAGACATCTTTGTGAGAGGTGTATTTGGGATGTACGGAAGAAGAATAGATTTATAGGAAGAAAAGGGAAGTTATATTCTAGACGATTTTTATATTGACGGATTATGTGGAACTGTACCTGTAACCTAACTCTAAAATCTGCCAATACGTACTCTTTGGGAATGTAGTTACAGATTTTTTATGGACCATAATAATACTTAACTACTTAATAAAAAATTACAATATGTATAAAAGAAACGTTGATAAGTTGTATAAAATCCACAAAATGACAAGGATTAAAAGTCACCAAGCAGTAGTTCAGTAAAAAGCGGATCTATCGGTGAACTAAAGCTAAATCTTGCATTTAGGTTTTGGATTTATTATAGTACTGTTTATTCTTTAGTTTGTAGTAGATAGATGCATTACTGTTCCATTGATGGATTTTCCGTTGCGTGCAAGCGTAGCTACTCAGACTAATTATTATGTATGATATCAGTTATATACCTGTTCAATATTTACTAAGAGACGTTTATTTTTAACTATCTATGATAATAATTGAATTACATTATCATTAATTTATAATCTATCAATGTTAATAGTTAATTCTATAAAGCGAAAGTTACCGACCGTGGTGATGTCCCATACAGCCCACGAGAAGCGTGAGGCTCCATTCCTTCTGATTCTTAATGATATAGCTGCTATTCAAGGCTATGTAGGTTAAAGTTCTTCGTAATTATACGAGGAAAGTGAGGTAAACGTCCTAATATTTAAGGGCAATTATGACAGAAAAGAAAATTCAGTAATGTGTTTTAGTTTCGCCTTTATGTCTGTATACAGCTTAATATAAGGTTTACACTGACACTGTTTACATTTTGACCCACTTTAAACTCACGGATTTAATTCAATCTTTGTATCAAGGATCACTTATTTTTAAACTATATTAATTATTATAAATATAATATTATAATGATGGTAAACTGGCAAGAACTGTTAAAGATGTAATATAGAGATATAACACTTTCCTATAATAATTAATTGCAAATTATAGTATGAATAAATATTTAACACTTAACAGTATATTTGGCGTGTAAATATAATTTATAGCCAGGAATATTAATTATCCACTTAAGGAAATAGACATCGCGGATGTAAAATGTCAGCTGTATTGCTTTTATTTTAAATCATATTTGTTAACGGAAATGTTATTGTGCCATTTATTTTCATTTAAAATTAGCACTGTTTGAAAGGTCATAATTTCGACAAACAAACAAACAAAAATTCTTTATTGTGCACCACAGAGAAAAGTACAAATAAGGATACATATAATATAAGTAACAAAGAGCACAACAGGCGGTCTTATCGCAACGTATTCGACGTTTAATTTTTGTAAAAAAAAGGTTTAGCGTATAAGTTTTGTATCATATAGTTAAATAACTTGCATCAAAATACGAAATATTATTAACCAATCATCGTTTCTGCCATGGGATATTCACTGCTACACCTACATAATTATACAATATACATGCCTAACTAAAACGCATTAAAAACGTCATTCAATAAAAATTTTATCACAAAGGAAGTTCCCATAATAATCTTGACAAACTTTAAAGCTTCGGATGTCCACCTGTGCACTTCCTTCAGTCAGGTGGGTTAAGGGTTGCCAGATGTCGTGATTTGACTTCATAAGTACAGAATTTAAGGCAGGATTCTCACCGGATATAGGTACCTAATAATTGAGTGAAGAGAAAAAATGAGATGCTTTCAGTTTTTATATTATATTTTAATAGATATCAGAATAATATAAATGCTAACAAGTTTTATGCGTTTGGTTTAAGGACGCATATACAAATTGACGCGCATCAATTTTACGTTTTGAGTCTTACTACTACACGTGCACGGCTCACACACACAGCGAAATGCGAGAAACGACGAAATTATGACTAAACTGACACGACTTGATAATTGAACTTATTTTTATTGCCATGTTTTTTTTTTTAATTTACTTTGATTTGTTTGTAACGTTGAATGGTCACAAAAGTAGATACCATTTACCTAATTTCATTGGACAGTGATTGATTGGTAAACAAGTACTTGCCAAAGTGTACTTCGAAGACGGCTACTGGAACTAATAGTTGGTTAGAGCTACGTGTACCAAGTTTGGGCTCATTTTGTTAGTTATGTTGAGACCTTACCTCCGGACTTGATGGAGTGACCTGAAGGTGTACTTCGAAGACGGCTACTGGAACTAATAGACGAGTAGAGCTAGGTATGCCGAGTTTGGGCTCGTTTTGTTAGTTACGTTGAGACCTTACCTCCGGACTTGATGGAGTGCCCTGAAGGTGTACTTCGAAGACGGCTACTGGAACTAATAGACGAGTAGAGCTAGGTATGCCGAGTTTGGGCTCGTTTTGTTAGTTACGTTGAGACCTTACCTCCGGACTTGATGGAGTGACCTGAAGGTGTACTTCGAAGACGGCTTCTGGAACTAATAGACGAGTAGAGCTAGGTATGCCGAGTTTAGGCTCATTTTGTTAGTTATGTTGAGACCTTACCTCCAGACTTGATGGAGTGACCTGCAGGTGTACTTCGAAGACGGCTACTGGAACTACTAGACGATTTGAGCTAGGTGTGCCGAGTTTGGGCTCATTTTGTTAGTTATATTGAGACCTTACCTCCGCAATTGATAAAGTGACCTGCAGGTGTACTTCGAAGACGGCAACTGGAACTAACAGACGAGTAGAGCTAGGTGTGCCGAGTTTGGGCTCGTTTTGTTAGTTATGTCGAGACCTTACCTCCGGACTTGATGGAGTGACCTGAAGGTATACTTCGAAGACTGCTACTGGAACTAAATTGTGATATTTACTAACCCGTTTAAAATCCCTTTGACAAATATCGCAAACATGTGGCCTGTTTGCTGCGTGTGATGTCATGTGACTAAAACGTATAAAAATCTATGTTAAAAATTTGATAGATAATTGAGTGTAGGTACATAGTAGATGGTAAGATTAAAGAAAAATATATTAATTTTTAGCACAAAAGGAATCCATTGCATTAAAATTTACCGAGTAGATTATTGCATGATACAGAGCATAGTATATAAAGAGAAAAGTAAGTTATTTTCGAAGTAAGGTACATCGCGCCGTTTGTATGTACGCGGAGCGCTTGGCCTCGCCTCCCGTTCATGTACGTACGCAAGCTTGACGCACGCACACAACGCCGCTCAGCTGCGCGGTCGGTGTTTGTTTGTACAATTATTTAAAATATTAAGGACGCATATACAAATTGACGCGCATCAATTTTACGTTTTGAGTCTTACTACTACATTTGCAGGTGTACTTACTTACTTGGTTACTCGGCACACCTAGCTCAGCTCGTCTATTAGTTCCAGTAGCCGTCTTCGAAGTACACCTTCAGGTCACTCCATCAAGTCCGGAGGTAAGGTCTCAACGTAACTAACAAAACGAGCCCAAACTCGGCATACCTAGCTCTACTCGTCTATTAGTTCCAGTAGCCGTCTTCGAAGTACACCTTCAGGTCACTCCATCAAGTCCGGAGGTAAGGTCTCAACGTAACTAACAAAACGAGCCCAAACTCGGCATACCTAGCTCTACTCGTCTATTAGTTCCAGTAGCCGTCTTCGAAGTACACCTTCAGGTCACTCCATCAAGTCCGGAGGTAAGGTCTCAACGTAACTAACAAAACGAGCCCAAACTCGGCATACCTAGCTCTACTCGTCTATTAGTTCCAGTAGCCGTCTTCGAAGTACACCTTCAGGTCACTCCATCAAGTCCGGAGGTAAGGTCTCAACGTAACTAACAAAACGAGCCCAAACTCGGCATACCTAGCTCTACTCGTCTATTAGTTCCAGTAGCCGTCTTCGAAGTACACCTTCAGGTCACTCCATCAAGTCCGGAGGTAAGGTCTCAACGTAACTAACAAAACGAGCCCAAACTCGGCATACTTAGCTCTACTCGTCTATTAGTTCCAGTAGCCGTCTTCGAAGTACACCTTCAGGTCACTCCATCAAGTCCGGAGGTAAGGTCTCAACATAACTAACAAAACGAGCCCAAACTCGGCATACCTAGCTCTACTCGTCTATTAGTTCCAGTAGCCGTCTTCGAAGTACACCTTCAGGTCACTCCATCAAGTCCGGAGGTAAGGTCTCAACGTTACTAACAAAACGAGCCCAAACTCGGCATACCTAGCTCTACTCGTCTATTAGTTCCAGTAGCTGTCTTCGAAGTACACCTTCAGGTCACTCCATCAAGTCCGGAGGTAAGGTCTCAACATAACTAACAAAACGAGCCCAAACTCGGCATACCTAGCTCTACTCGTCTATTAGTTCCAGTAGCCGTCTTCGAAGTACACCTTCAGGTCACTCCATCAAGTCCGGAGGTAAGGTCTCAACATAACTAACAAAACGAGCCCAAACTCGGCATACCTAGCTCTAATCGTTTATTAGTTCCAGTAGCCGTCTTCGAAGTACACCTTCAGGTCACTCCATCAAGTCCGGAGGTAAGGTCTCGACATAACTAACAAAACGAGCCCAAACTCGGCACACCTAGCTCTACTCGTCTATTAGTTCCAGTAGCCGTCTTCGAAGTACACCTTCAGGTCACTCCATCAAGTCCGGAGGTAAGGTCTCAACATAACTAACAAAACGAGCCCAAACTCGGCATACCTAGCTCTACTCGTCTATTAGTTCCAGTAGCCGTCTTCGAAGTACACCTTCAGGTCACTCCATCAAGTCCGGAGGTAAGGTCTCAACATAACTAACAAAACGAGCCCAAACTCGGCATACCTAGCTCTAATCGTTTATTAGTTCCAGTAGCCGTCTTCGAAGTACACCTTCAGGTCACTCCATCAAGTCCGGAGGTAAGGTCTCGACAAAACTAACAAAACGAGCCCAAACTCGGCACACCTAGCTCTACTCGTCTATTAGTTCCAGTAGCCGTCTTCGAAGTACACCTTCAGGTCACTCCATCAAGTCCGGAGATAAGGTCTCAACGTAACTAACAAAACGAGCCCAAACTCGGCATACTTAGCTCTACTCGTCTATTAGTTCCAGTAGCCGTCTTCGAAGTACACCTTCAGGTCACTCCATCAAGTCCGGAGGTAAGGTCTCAACGTAACTAACAAAACGAGCCCAAACTCGGCATACCTAGCTCTACTCGTCTATTAGTTCCAGTAGCCGTCTTCGAAGTACACCTTCAGGTCACTCCATCAAGTCCGGAGGTAAGGTCTCAACATAACTAACAAAACGAGCCCAAACTCGGCATACCTAGCTCTAATCGTTTATTAGTTCCAGTAGCCGTCTTCGAAGTACACCTTCAGGTCACTCCATCAAGTCCGGAGGTAAGGTCTCGACAAAACTAACAAAACGAGCCCAAACTCGGCACACCTAGCTCTACTCGTCTATTAGTTCCAGTAGCCGTCTTCGAAGTACACCTTCAGGTCACTCCATCAAGTCCGGAGATAAGGTCTCAACGTAACTAACAAAACGAGCCCAAACTCGGCATACTTAGCTCTACTCGTCTATTAGTTCCAGTAGCCGTCTTCGAAGTACACCTTCAGGTCACTCCATCAAGTCCGGAGGTAAGGTCTCAACGTAACTAACAAAACGAGCCCAAACTCGGCATACCTAGCTCTACTCGTCTATTAGTTCCAGTAGCCGTCTTCGAAGTACACCTTCAGGTCACTCCATCAAGTCCGGAGGTAAGGTCTCAACGTAACTAACAAAACGAGCCCAAACTCGGCATACCTAGCTCTACTCGTCTATTAGTTCCAGTAGCCGTCTTCGAAGTACACCTTCAGGTCACTCCATCAAGTCCGGAGGTAAGGTCTCAACATAACTAACAAAACGAGCCCAAACTCGGCATACCTAGCTCTACTCGTCTATTAGTTCCAGTAGCCGTCTTCGAAGTACACCTTCAGGTCACTCCATCAAGTCCGGAGGTAAGGTCTCAACATAACTAACAAAACGAGCCCAAACTCGGCATACCTAGCTCTAATCGTTTATTAGTTCCAGTAGCCGTCTTCGAAGTACACCTTCAGGTCACTCCATCAAGTCCGGAGGTAAGGTCTCAACATAACTAACAAAACGAGCCCAAACTCGGCATACCTAGCTCTACTCGTCTATTAGTTCCAGTAGCCGTCTTCGAAGTACACCTTCAGGTCACTCCATCAAGTCCGGAGGTAAGGTCTCAACATAACTAACAAAACGAGCCCAAACTCGGCATACCTAGCTCTAATCGTTTATTAGTTCCAGTAGCCGTCTTCGAAGTACACCTTCAGGTCACTCCATCAAGTCAGAAACTAAATATGAAATTTATAATCCCATAAGTATAAAATCTATAAATAAAATAAATGCGTGAAGGATCAAGTTTATTAGGTGAAATATTTTGTATTCGTACAGTGATCTTTTCGTAAACGAGGAGCTGCTTACAAGCGTCACAGTGTCTACTCACAACGGCGGCTGAGCGCAGACTAAATTACTAAAATATTTCATTACAAATTGTGTTGCAATAATTCAAGGTAGTGACAAATAAAATAACCCTTATTTCAATGCAATAAGTATCACGCGTTACAGCTAAATATGTGAAAAAATAAGATTTGATTTTAATTTTTTTCTCAGCCTATTTGTAACATTTTGATAGTTTTATCTAGTACCTTTTTGAGTTAGACATGTCTACTTACTTAAAATATTTTTAAATAAATCAATTTGTTTTATTAAATACAAGAAAAATGTTCGTTTATTCAGCACGATATTGTCAATTTTGGGTGAAGAGGCAACGGAAATTATTTTTTTCAATATTATAAACCAAAATTTTCGACTTAAAATATAGTACCATTTAAAGATTAAGGAGTAATCTATTTATGGTAATTATTAGTTAAATTTGGTTTTGTACTATTTCGCCGCAAAATGCACCGAAAAACTGCGTATTTTTGTCAGATTCGTAAACGCGTCCTTAAACAATAAAGTCAATTTGTTCATATTATCAATATACATAGTATATTATTTGAAAATTAACAATGTCAAAGCTTAGTTTAATATTGTAGCAAGTATACATAGTATATTGGAGCAATAAATACCCCAAACTTGTTTTGATAACATCAAAGCAATAATTCAGTTTTTTATGTAATTGATACGTCCTCGGCACATTAATTTCATTGTGACGATAAATGCAATAATTCAAAATATGTAAATTTAATTAAATACTAGATTTCCGCCCGCGGCTTCACCCGCGTTTTCAAAGGAAAACCCGCATAGTTCCCGTTCCCGTGGGATTTCCGGGATAAAACCTATCCTATGTGTTAATCCAAGTTACCCTCTATATGTGTGCTAAATTTCATTGTAATCGGTTCAGTAGTTTTTACGTGAAAGAGTAACAAACATCCATACATCCATACATCCATACTTACAAACTTTCGCCTTTATAATAGTAGTAGGATAACTTATTTACAGCCCTAACCACCAAACTGCACACTTGGTCACGCGTGAGCACCCCAGCCGGATACTTACCTCTTTTACGCAACATTAGCTTGTGTAGACTTACGTGTCCACTTATTCATTGATTCGTCAGGGTTTTCACTGTTGCGAAATTAATATTGTCACATCACAATGCACATAATTTCAAATATTGGAACTGATTCTTATTGCAAAATATAACCTAAAAATGTGTTACAATATCAATACTCAATTATGGTGTATTGTAAGATTTGTGATTGTATATTTCAAAGCCTTTTTTCGGTCAGAATAGCGCAGTTGAATGAAATTATTTTTGCGAGGAGATAATTTTGGCAGTAAGTTAGTGTAGGTACCTACTGTTATCTGAAAAATATCACACCACGACTAAAAGCTAGTGTACAACAGAAACTTGTTATGTAGATCAATATTTTGCACCACAACGACCTTAACAAGGTTTCAATTAATAATTCAACACGTTTATTACAATTTATTAATTAATATAAGATATATTATAACAAAACTTACAACAACAGTCTTCAGAAGGTCGTTTTTGTTGTTTACAAACACTTTTCATATATTTAAATACGGGATGTTTAACATAAATACTAACTTAAGTTATTCAGGCAAACGACTTACTTAATTCTTACTTATGCAGTCCTAGATTGTAATGTGTAATTATTGTAACTGCTTAGTTCCACAAAAACCTCATTAATGATGTTAAGTCGTAATTATGAAATAGAGGAAGTAGTATTAATAGTCAATTGTACCTAATCATGATTTTTAATAGTGAAAATTTGCTTGGAGTTTCTCTTTTAAGTGTTATGAGTTTCCAGTATTTTATTACGTTACGAAAATTAAGTCTTGTTCATTTTTAACCGACTTCAAAAAAAAGGAGAAGGTTATCAATTCGGCCGGTATGTTTTTTTTTTTTTTTATGTATGTACACCGATTACTCCGTGGTTTCTGAACCGATTTACGTGATTCTTTTTTTGTTCGATGTGGGATGGTGTCGAATTGGTCCCATAAAAATTTTATTCGGATAGGCCCAGTAGTTTTTATTTTAAATGAGCATTTTTGTCTGTATTTGTAAATGTTGCAAGTGCAAGTTTGAAGTCGGTTGTTTTTAACGCAGTTATTGACTTGTCTGATGAAGAGAAATCAAAAAGCTCTCAGACTTATACATTAAAGTCTGATAGTCTTCTTTATTGTCAAGGAAATCATATATTAGGGTTTATATAAAATTTTAAGGCAATTCTTCAAAGGCAAATCTTCTCTACAATGTAATAAGCAGTAAAATTTTTTGTACTAGAGCAATGAGCTATTGTTATTTTATATTTACAAAACAGATTATAAAAAATAAAAATATTGTGTACGGATAGAAAGTTAAATAAAAGTATATTAACAATAATTATTTATATAAAATGTTATTAAAATTACGTAAATTAACTTAATGAAGGCATTCATATTAATAGAGCTAATATATTTATTAAGGTAATTATTATATTTACATTAATTTGAGTGGTTTCGTGTTTATTAAATTATGTATAAACTCTAAAATATTGTAATTGTGAAGACTAAAGATTTTGGACGGATTTTTAAATCACCATTTATAACAATATTTTGAACTCTACATAGAGCGTGATTATGCCTGACCAATCAAACCGTATTTGCCCTGAATAAATCGAGATTTAATTTGTATTTGCGATTTCTAAATGAATAGTAATTATTGTATTCGCGTAAAATCAAATACAAGAAATCGTGTTAATAGTATTATCTACGAGTACATTATATAAACAGGATGCACCAATTAAATTGAAGTGTAGTTAAATAACCTTGATTATTCGTGATTTATTGTCATGGCAACATTCGACATCGTAAAAGAATGTAAAGGTTATTAATGTCATGATTGTAAAGATGTACTGATTCATATTTTTTTTTTAATATTTTTACTAGCTGCGCCACGTGGTTTCACGCGCTTGGCTCCGCTCATGTTGGTCTGAGCGTGATCTAATGGCTGGTTCACACTTTGATTAGTGCGAGTGCAGGTGATGAGTAGTACTACGTGTGGACAGCGACTGTTTAGTGCGAGTGTTTAGTAGGCTGTGTAGTAAAGTGAATAGAAGCGTGTTCTATTTTTTTGCGAGTGGACTGCGAGTAGCCACGTCCCGCGCGCCCTCCCTTCCCCCTCACTCGCAGTGTGCCTGCCTAAACACGTCTGGACAGGAGTGTTTAGTGTTTAGTGTTTAGCGTAGTGTGTAGCGTCGCGAATTTCACCATTGTCCTGCACTCGCACTAATCACCTGCACTCGCAGTTGAATTGGACACTACTCGCACTACACACCTGCACTCACACTAATCACCTGCACTCGCACTAATCAAAGTGTGAACCAGCCTTAACACAGAAATTTTTTTCAAATCGGCCAGTAGTTGCTGAGATTAGCGCGTTCAAAAAAACAAACTCTTCAGCATTATAATATTAGTATAGATTGATTTAAATTTTAAATCGTTAAACCAACAATTAACTTTATTTCGTTTATCTATAAACAAATCTCATCTAAATGGTTTAGTGAACCAAAAAAACGTTACAAACAACATCAATTTTATTATTATAACGGTTATATTGATTTAAGATAACGGATCCGAAGCAAAGGCCGATTTTTCATCACGCGGCTTTAAGCCAGCTGAGCGTGTAAGACTTCGAAGTTCGAACTCATAACCGTAACATTACATGAACGAAAATAATTTATAACTAGTCACATTCCTTGGTATAACATTGTTTTATTACAAGCGGATAAAGATATTTTATTTGCTAAGCAATATGCGCATAAATTCATGCTTGGTAGTTGATATGGGATTTCATTTTGTGTATTAGATCAACTTATAAGCTTCTCATAAGTGTCAAATTTATTTCTTTTCTAACGTAATTGTGTGATTGAATAACGAGCATCTAAATAAGCATACTTTCACATTTATAATATTAGTAGGATAAGCAAACGAAGTTCGCTTTCATTTCTGTCATACTGACTAGGTACTCTAGCTGGGTTCATCTGCATTGAACTGTTATTTATATTTTATGTTAAGATAATAAATGTAGAGCCATTTGAAATTTTTCCTAATCTGTGAAGGGGAATTTTTAAAGTGAAACTTCTTTAGGCGCGTTCAGTAAAATTGCAAGGTTGCGTCATGGCCATACCGTCACGTCATGGAGTAAGGCGAAGATTTTGGTATCTTAGAATCTTGCCATAGAAGTTTTACTTCTGACACGTGTGCTCGGCACACAGGCTCTTTTTTATTTAAGACGTGCAATCACCCCTTAAACTAAGTTGCACACAGATTAATTGGCTCGTAAATTAAAAATAATATGATATTTATTTTCAGGTAAATTAGTTAGCGACGATGAAGACGGCCAGTCTGTCGTAACCACACCTTCGATAAAAGAAGTGCGACCAACTACGACTGCTGCAACTCCGACAAGATCGACTCCAAGAATAAACGAAAATAAGACAGTCGAAATTACCACAGAGCAAAATGAAGTAACCGAAACAATAGTTAAACCTAAGCCTAGACTACTTAATTTAAACGTAGACGAGTTACAAAATTTTGCCAATGCATTGCACAACCAAACAAACCAGAGAGAACCAAAGAAGAATATAGATGATTTAAGTGATGTAAATATGGACGGCGATGATGATGATGAGCCTCCGAAAATATTGGTACAAGAAAGAAAACAAAATCACATTCCGGATAAATTTTATTCCAATCTTCAAGCGCCGTTTCATCCTATGCTTAATATGGATAAATCTGATGAGATAGAAACTTGCAAAGTGAACGAAGTAACGTATAAGGTATGTACCTACCTAATATGTAATTGTAATAACTTGTGTTGTAATTCCACGATTGCGTTGATGTCCTACTCGCTCATAATAACGATGCTATTTATGAAATGTTGCTATTTGAAGTATTTGCGGACAAACAAATATTTTCAAACAAGCCAAAATGGGGTATTGGTAACTCGCGAATTGTTATGTATTGGTAAACATTTAGAATGAGACCAAATTGTTTGATAAGCAAACCTAATTGATCAACTTTGCTAAGAATTTACAAACATGTTTGTTGAATTCATGGATTATTACGCTAACAATATGAGGAAGGGGTTGTATGTTAAGCATCTATAGCATTATTTTTACTTTTACTTCATACATCTATAGCATTATTATATTTACTTTTACATCATAACTACTCTTTTTTACTTTGACTATTTATTACTGTTGCTCATAGTCGTAGTAATTTCTTTTGCGTTTTATAGTAAATGACAAATCTATTTTAGAACTATTATAGTTCCTCACCACATAGCAACGCAAAACATATTTCACACAAGACTCTCGTCTCGTCATTCTGAAATGTGACTTACTCTTTTTTCGGCTAAAACTGTACATTTCGGTAGCTTGGCGAGAGAATGGACAGAGGCTGCGAGGAAACCTGCGAGTGCGCGCCCGGAGGCGTGTTTGAATGTTCGCCGCGGTGCAAGCACCCGTACATTCGCAGAGGCAGACGTATAAACGATCCTTTGTGCTTCGAGTCGCCGGTTGATGAATGCTGCTCTATTATGGCATGTGCTACTAATAATGGAGGTGGGTTTTTGGATTCTAAATTTCTGAGATATTTGTTTCAGGAAATAAATGTGTGGTTAACGAAAAAATTTGATGCTAATTTTGAGGATAGTTTTGTGTTTATTTTAGTCTTAGATGGTTTAAATTCACACATTTAAACCTGTTAGAACTCGAGGTGTATTGCTAATTAAAATATTGCACTATCTAAACAGTAATAAAATTTGCACCTTAAAAATAGGTACAACAAATGCGTCACTACAAAAAACGATTCTCTCACTATCTTATATTCTAATTTATTTATATCATACATCATACATTCAGTTTATAGCGGATTTTTAATATTTTCAGATTTAAAACCGACATCATTAGAAATCTGTCGCTATGGTAACGACACCTACCACGTAGGTGCTAAGTGGAACATCGGCTGCGAACAGACTTGCACCTGTGAACGAAACTCCATAGTCACTTGCAAGCCGAGGTAAATTTATTTTATAGTGTTGAACCGGTATTTGTGTAAATAAATGAGTATAATGTTATAACCGCGTTGCGATGTTTATGTTTATGTGATCTAAGCTGTTAACATAGTTATTTTTTTATTTATTTATACATACAAGTTTTTAAAGATGTTCTTTTATTTTTTGTTGTTTTGTACTAATTTAATGTAAGAACATGATGTTTGCAAACTCTTGAATGAGCTTAGTAGTTTTTCATTTAACTTTCTGATATGATTAATTAATATTACACATATTTCATATATGTAAAAACAAAAGCCAATTTTAAACTCAATACAAATTGTCAATTAAATCAGCAAATTAAAATAACTAATTATTTCAGATGTCAACGCATAACGCAATCAGACAGATGCATAAACGTGCAGGACCCGAACGACGCGTGTTGCGAAATACAGATCTGCGACGTGTCACAAGACGTGCACGAGGAGCCCATGGATAATGTCACTGTTTCCACATCTACTACTCAGGTATTATTAGATTATTTATTATTAACCAATTATAGGATGGTCGTGGAAACGATTACCCTTTAACTGATTTAAAACTCAGTGTCGTGTTTTTAAGTAAAATGGCAAAGGCAGTTTTGAGGCGGTTTTGAGTTTTAACTTTTAAATAACATAATCCTATAGGAAACTGTGAAAGTAAGAGGGTAAAGAGACGGTATTGACAAAATAATCATTGATTTTCATTGTATATTTGTGTTATATTAAAGATTTTCTTCCACTAGGCACCGGCAAATGAGCAAAATTCAATGGAAACTCCGAAATCTACAATGCGTCCACTGGTCTTATTAGAACCAATAGGCTCCATCAAAGTACTACAAAACAACAGCGTTCAAGTTAATCTCATACATCCCAATGATACGGAAGACCCTATCCACTTATTGCTCAGTAGTGATGGAGGAAAATCCTACAAAGATGTCGAACTAAGATATTCAAATCTAATACTAAATTTGGAAGGTGGTAAAGATTATATTTTGAAAACAAAAGAAACCGGAACGAAATTCAACTTCACTATAACAGCATCTGATGTTGGTAATGAACTACCTGATGAGGAACTATACAATGTTACAAAAGATGGATGTTATCACGACGGACAATTTTACGCAGTTGGTTAGTATTCATTAATGTTTAAATTAAAATTAAATGAGAGAGATATAAATCTGACAGTTACTAATACATACGCAACTACATTCGTTAAGCTTATACTTATTAATTATCTATTCATAACATCAGTTAAGCATAACAGTTACATTTATATTGCTCAATACAACCGATTAGGATACAACAATCGACTTTCGAGCGCGCGAAAGCGTTAGTAAAGTATTAATTACTAATTCATTAATGCGAATACAGTGTGGTCTAAATGCATACTAATTTACAGGCGAAGAATTTAACATAGGATGCACGGAACTATGTGAATGTACTGGGCAAGATACGCGTGAATGTGCGCCTTTACATTGTCCGAATCACGTTGGATTGGAGTTAGTGTCCAAAGGTTGTGTGAAATGGGCTCCTAATCCTCCGCCGCAGCCGCCGAACTGCTGTCCTCGTACTGCTAGATGTTTGAGTGATGGGACTTGTCATTATAAGGGAGTTGCGTAAGTAGAAATTTTAAATCAAATTAAGTTTCTGGTAAGTATAATAATTCCTAATTTAAAATTGTCAAATTGTTTCATGTGGCTGAAGTAATAGTAGTAATAGTTAATAGATTAAATTTATAGTGATTCAGAAATAAAACTCTTTTTGTACTTAAACATTTTATTGGACAATCAAAGCTTTACAAGATAATTTTCCAGGATACCCAATTGGAGTGAGGTACCAATCGCACTATCGGGGTGCGAACAACACTGCTTTTGCGAGAATGGAGAACTGGACTGTCAAGAAGCATGTAGCCCACTACCACCGCTACCTCCACAAACATTAAGATGTCCGCCCATGCATCGACCGGCACCAGTAAATATATCTAATGACGAAGACTGCTGCAAGGAATGGGGTTGCGTGCCACATGGTAAAACAATTTTATATTAACCTTCAATTTCATATGTATATTTACCATTATCATTTGCATACTCATTGTCATACAAAACATTGCATAGATTTATAATTAGCTAAGTACAGTCATCGTGGTTGTCAGTACTTCCATTCATCAACATTATTAATAACTCCATATCACGTCACGCATGTTGAATTTCACAGTAACAATTGCTTATTTATTGCATGTTTAATCATTCATCACTCATTACTTACAGCTGGGAACACGAACGCATCGGCTTTACAAAACCATTTTACACCGTCTCATTTAGAGAACATTCATTATGTTACGCCAATAACGCCGGTGCTACCTACAACCGCTACATTTGTCTTACCAACGCCCCCCCATACCACAGAAGCAATGAATTTCAATAAGCGATTGAACGTAGGGAATTTCGATTTTTATAAACGATTACGTCCTCTGAAGTCAGGCATTCCGAAATATTTGAAGTCCACAACTACGCTTACTGTTAACAATACTTATTCAGACTCAACTGAATATACTGGTCATAAGGACCCTATGAATATTACAGTATTTACACCAGATGATGAACAACATAATGCAAATTCTCACTTTCGTCAAAATATTCATTTACTAACACCTCCCAAAGGTGACAAAGGTGATGTTAAAGAAAGAACAATGAAACCAGCTCCTAAAAAATCTCATTCTGGCCATGCAATTGTCTCACACGACCGAGCTCCTCTTAAGCAATCAATACATAAAACCGAATCTCCCGGTAAAATGCAACAACACAATCAATATTCTGCTATTAATAATGCACATTTTCCTAATAAATATAACATGGTAATAAAAACCCATGAACACTCTCCTATTAGAAAAGTACCCATTTCTCAAGTCAAGAATCTGAATTTCTTTTCACCAGAATTTAATAAAAAGATAGTTTTCAATCCCCTTGATACACCTCATAATGATGCAGATATGGTTGATGGTGTCGATAGTAAATATCTCTTTGAACCCTCGCGTAATAAATCAAACGATATGAATTCGTATTCATCCACATATCATTCAAAATCACACCCCAGTTCAAACAATCATATCATCCAAAATAGTCAAGGAAAGTATGTGACTATATTACGCAATAAAGACGTGCAATCCATCAAATCAAACGCTGTAGAAACTGCTTCATGGAAACCAGATATTCTTAAACATTTACTTAAAAAGGATCCAAATCCCTACGAAACAGTTTTACTGAGAGCCCTTCCTAAAACACAAATGCATTCAGCAATTAAAAGTTCGATTAGTAATCCAAGCAATCCTGTGGTAAAATATTCTACTATCGATCTTGAAAATATTCTTAGCCAAATGGAAATAGAGTCAGAAGTAAACAGAAACCTTGGAAGATCAGCTGAAAAGAGCCGAACAACCGCGGCAGGTCAGTGACCTCGCCTTGGTGTCACTTCTAATCTTATGTGTAGATGGCTGTTTTCTATCTCTGTTCTGTCTACAAAATAAGATTATTCATAAATTTATAGCATTTAAATCTAGGAACTATTTTATTAACTTGTTTACCACTTTTCCTTTTGCACACCATCTCATTTTACGTCACATTATTTAATTAGTGTTTTTTTATATTCTTTTTATTTTTAACTTAAATGAAATAATAATTACAGGTCAATTACCGCCAGGATTCCCAGGAAAGCAGCCACCAGGCTTCCTTCCTACTATTCCCCCTGATAATCGATATCCATCTGAAGACAATCCATTAGAAGATTATGAGCAGAATAATATTCGCCGGCCCATTGACAATCCTTTGGAGCCTGCATTAGCTGGCCTTCCACCTGGCTTGCCTCTACCTAGTTTCGGGGAAGAAAATAAAAAGCTAACAGTGATATCTTTGCAATCGGATTCACCGACGAGTATCAAAATGTTGTTTGGACTGCCTCCTGTTTTAGTCGGTTTGCGTGGAAGTGTAGACTTGAGATACACAGATACAGAGTAAGTTATATACTTTTATACATTCCTTAAATCAATCAAGGAAATATAATGTTTTAAGAATGTCTAGTATATTTTATAATTAATGATCTATTCTTTTTTAGCGATGACGATGTTGGTCAGTGGTATTCACAAGTTTTCGCACCAGCTGATGAAATATTAACCACACCTCGGCTGGAATTCCGATTGAGTGGTCTGAAGCCTTCCACAATGTATAGAATACGCGGGAAATTGTATCTACATAATCTACCAGTTGAGCCTGAAAGTAAAATTTATACTATTCGGACTCAAGACTTGCCATCTGTAAGTAATACTACTAGGTAATAACTATTAATTATAGTTTTCAGCTATAGAGTATATTAATCGTTATGTTCTCTTGAACGTTTTAGACGGAGCCAGCAGAAGAGAAACGTAGAGAAATAGACTGTAAGTTGAGGGTAGTTGATGTCAATGATACTACGGCCCACCTTACGTGGAGACACTTCACAGAGGAGGAGCTTCAGTTTATAGATGGAGTTCAAGTAAGGTAAGAATAGACAATAAATTCAGATATTTTGTATTTAAATTAGTACATAATTTAGGGATGTCCTACAAATATGCTGTCACTTTTTATAAACGAGAAAATATTTTTCTTTTCATCTTTTTTCGAAAATATTTTGATACTTACGCAATATCAAACCAATGTATAGTGCTGAAAATCGGTTTAGCCGCTAATGTCGTAATTAAAATGTTGCATCCATTAGTGGAATAACTACTTTCACGAGAGATTTTTGATAATTAGATGACATACGTATCAATTATGACCCTATTTTACGTAATATTATATTTTCACTATTTAATATTTTCCAGATACCGTCCTGTCGGTACACCGATATATAGCATGACAGAGTTACTCCATCACAGTCGTTCAGCAGCAGACCTTATAGATCTACGTCCTGGCAGCAAATACGAGGCTTCTATGGTTCTGATCCCACCCACTCGGTCTGCTACAGAACTGTTTGATTCTGGCCGTGTAGAATTTGTTACATCTCCTTATATTGGTATGTATTTTCGTATGTTATTTATCTGTAATGTTTGAAATAATCTGTAGTTATTTAAAGTGATTTTTTATTGCTGATTGTGAAATTCTGATATGTTCTTTATAGAAGATAAGACATGACATGAGAGAACATCATATTGCGCCTTGACATTGTTATAATAAACATAAAAATATCATTGAATAAATATAAATTATACTGTAATTACGTCCATAAGCAATTAGTTAACAACGATGCGAGCGTAACATAATAAATTGCTTTTTATTCCTTTAAAAATGTTCGCTCGCGATTTATACTACTTATAATTGTACAATAAATTGTTTAACAACTGTAAACCAATAACTCCTAACTTTTAGATCCATACAACTGGACGGTAACAGTAGAAGCGCGTACCGTCGGCTCTGAAGCGGCTGAACTTACGTGGCGCGGTGTACCCTCGCCCGCGGAGCGCTGGGTGCGGGTGTACCGAGCTGCGCACGCGTGTGGAGCGAGGAAGGAACATGACGACTTTAGATTGGCTACAAGGGACCTGCCACCGGCTATCACTTTGATTGGCTTGGAGCCGAACTCTAGGTAAGTCAAAGATAGAACACGTGCGTGGGGCGCTGAGTGCGGTTGTACTTAACACGAAAAGGAACTTGACGAATTTAGACTGGCCAAAAGATATCCTAGTTTTAATCTTGTATTAAATCATTACTTATATTGATAGTTATAACTACTAATTACTAAATGATATATTTTTACAGGTGTCGTGTATGGCTTGAACTGTTTTTGACGAATGGAAAAGTTAAAACTAGCAATGTGTTGGAAATACACACGAAATCTTTGGATTCGCCAGAGCCAGTTGACAGTAAGTATTCCTTCTTATGACGACTTACGCCAATTTTTATAGACTATTTTTGTAACTCAAACTCATTAATATTTCCCACCTTTCTATTTGGTTAACTGTTTAATCAACAATGACTAGGTACAACTACTTTTTCTCCAATTCACCTATCATTATTTCTACATACAATACCTTTTTTTTTTTTTTTCAAGTGGGGAAATCTTGCCTAAGATACCCACGGCTCCCGGGGAAGGAGCCGTGGGTTATGTCGGATTCCTACCGACTAAAACCCCACCGTGTACCAGCGCGCTGCTTTAGACGGGATGCGGGTACATATTCGCAATCTTCCGCATGTCCCGCCCAGCAGTTGCCCGTTTCCAGGCCCTACTTACAATACCTACTCCAAATTAAAAATATATAATAAAAAAAGGATAGACAGCTATAATATCATTATATCGCATTTAATAAATCCTCCACTTTAATTTCTTTTACTCTTGACTTTCACTTTCGTGTAGAACATATCTACAATTTTTTAAACATTTCAGTTCCTAAGAGAAATACTCAATTTATTTCAGACGAAATAGAAGCATCGTCAATAGCGGGTAGTCGTGGCGCGCCCCGGGGTGACTACTACGGTGCGCTCGTGATCGTCGGCGTTGTAGCCGCGCTGGGAGCACTCACATCTGTATTGTTGCTGCTCGTTGTGATTAGACGACACCGCCCGCACTCCGTGCCGATCACACGTAAGTGTACATATATAATAAATTAATTATTGGGGAATATTATGAGTATAATAGCTAGTGATAGTGGGCGTCATAGCCGCGCTGGGAGCACTCACATCTGTATTGTTGCTGCTCGTTGTAGTTAGACGACACCGCCCGCACTCCGTGCCGATCACGCGTGAGTATAATTTTATTGAATATAATCAAACAAGTGTAGAAAATAAATTATAATAGCTCGTTATGACTGCGCTAGGCGCATTCACATCAGAGTTGTTGTTACTCGCTGTGGTGAGGTGACGTCAGAATTATACCTTTATTAACAAAATTGTTTCTCCGTTTAATAAATATAAATGTTTAGTAAATATAAATATAAATGTTTATAAATTGCGTAACGACTATACCGATTTAGAAAATTCACTAGTAGAAAAATTTTCAGTATCATAGGCTAGAAGAAATACAAAATAATTTAAAATTTGTCCAACAAACCCAGTTTCACTTACTACACGTTGTTTTCAGCTGTGCCAACAGCTCCCCGCGAGTCGTCTTTGCCCCCTTACGACAATCCAGCGTACAAATTGGAGTTACAGCAGGAAACAATGGGTAACATTTGCATTTAAAAATATAGATTAATGCTGCTAAAAAAATCTCTTCCATCCTGAATATTTAATAAGCTTTAGCATTAATTCATATTATTAATGATGGTTTTTACCTTACTGAACAAATACGATAAAAGTGTCCCTGAATTCATTCCATTCCATCTACATACTCCTAAATAAGCTGGACTACGGTCTAATATATTAATTCAGTTTCTAAATACTTAATACTTACTCCGTTATTTGATTTATTTTATTCTATATATCTAAAATTACATACAATAAAGCGTGTACATATGTACCGTCTGGTAAACCAGACCAACCAGAAAAAGATAATTTATTTTTGCCTATTTTCTTCCAGATCTTTGACAATTAAGCTCCCGTGGCCATACGAATGGGCTAAACGGGATTTCGGAAAGAGCAATCGACGTAGAGCGTCCAAACGGCCGGCCATATAATGAAATGGGGGTTTAATGTGTCCAAACATATTGTTATATGTAAATAATTATGGACAAAGTGTAAATGAAACATTGAAAAATACTTGGTGCAGAATAAAGATAGTGATAAAAGGAGGTAACAGCAGTGAATGTAAATTTGTTTATGAGCATTTGAATTTGAAATATTTTTTCTTCTCTTTTTCATTTGCTATGACTATGTTATTACTGTTGGATTTGTGAGTAAGATAGATATTCGTCAAATGCTAGTATTAGTGTTTAAGGCGATTATTTAATTAGAACTTTATGACATGATTTACAAACTATACATTTTCAATAATTATTTGTATTGACTATTAATTATATTTCACAAATATACATACGAGTGTATTTCCTTACACAATAGGTCTATGGTAAAATGTTTGATTTGAATAGCTCCTTTATTTATTAAATATTATTATTGAAAAAAAGTGCCTGAAAATTCGTATCATACTAGAAATGTAAATAATGTTGATATTATACTTAGTCTAATTAGAAGATAAGTATATTGTAAAAATAATAAGACTGTCTTTTCTTTCTTATTTTGTCCACACTACATTTCTTATTATTATTATTACCCACACTTGCAAATATTTAATTTGACAATTATTAATAAAAGATGAAAACAATAGGTATTATGTGAAACACCAATGAACATTATTTATGTAAATAGGGCAGATTTTAGCATAATATTAATTTTATTATTGACGTAAGAATTAAAAATGTCTATGTTACTTGGTATTTTTGAAAAGTGGCCGCTCTAATCAAGATGACGGACTTATATTAAAATAAACTTCGTTTTTTTTTGTATAATTCATCATATTTTTTCACAAATAAAGATTCACCGATGCAGATGTTACTTTGAACGAACTTTACAAAAACAGCTCAATGAATCTGTTTGTAAGAAATTTAGTTACCTAGTTGGGACAGTGAAAAAATAATAAATTTAATAGTTAAATCGTTGAAACCTGCCACTTGTTATTAATTACTTAAGCAATAAATTTTTATTTAAAACAACTGAGTTTTATTTTATTATTTAAACCAAATATCCGTCCTTTTTTAGCAGCACATCTTCCTTCTTTCCTTTTTTATCGTTTTTACGAGTGCCTACCTATGTATAAATGATAGACTGAGTTCTTATACTTAGGTAGGTACCTACTCTTACTTCTATAGGATGTACTAGCCGTGCCCCGCGGTTTTACCCGCATTACTCCGCTCCTGTTGGTTGTAGCGTGATGATAACATATATGTATATCCTTCCTCAATAACTGGGCTATCTAACTCCGATAGAATTTTTCAAATCGGACCGGTTCTTGAGATTGGCGTGTTCAAACAAACAAAGTCTTCAGTTTTATAATATTAGTATAGATATCATAAATGGGGGATAATTTAGTTATTTGTGGTTAAGAAAGGGAAAGGATATTAATTAGAAAAACATGTTTTAATTCAAATACAACACCAAATCACATTATATTTTCTATAATAATACATAATAGATTTCTCTTTATATGATTTTATGCACTTAACTACATTTGTAATTTGTATTAAAACTACTTTTATGCCCAATATAAAACTTTGTGATACTATTGATTATTAATATATTTGAATAAATTGCTTTTAATGGAAACGTTCAAAAATTTTGAAATATTATTATGTTTCTATAAAATGTTTCGTTTTAACGTTTGATGTTGGGCCCAAAAGGAAGATTACATTTTTTATAATTTATTTATAATTTTATAAATACATTTTTATGGTTCACACCGGTTATAAACCATAAAAATTCTTCAAATTTACTTCTTTGCTGGGTTTAAAGAAGTAAATTTGAATGTTGAATAAACAATATAATGAAAACTAAATCGTTTTGGTTACAGAATACATTAACTTGAAGTAAACTTTAAAATAATTAAAAAATATTCATTCCTTAAAATAGTTACAGTAAATCTTGCTCAACTTCTATTCAACATGATAATTACTTTTTTTTGTATTTTTCACTAAATATTGTTCACATACAGACCTGATATGTTACCTTTTTATGTTATTTATAGATTAATGCATGAAGAAGATGAACAACATTTCTGATGATTTGATAAAATGAATTTAAATTTAAACAAAATATATGATATTATTTTTTTCCTTTACTCGCATTATTTCTTATATTTTTAGGAGACCGAAGCATTAAGCATATATAAAAAAAAAAATAAAAAACATTTTAATGTCAATGTTTGCCAACGTGCATCCATTCATTATATTTGATACTTAATTTAAAGAAAAATAAAGATATTATTTTTACAACTAACGTGTGCCATAAGTTATAACATAGGAATATTAGTTTAATAATTATAATAATAAATTTCTTTCCCTTTTTTTACATAGATATACTGGCCGGATTTAAAAACATTTGGCCTCTTTTAATTGGTCATACGTAGTATTGCCATACGAAGCTCTGTTTTTTAAAACGTGCCAAAATTTGGAAAGGGAAAAATATATTAATTCATTTCTTGAAAGGATTGATTTTTTCTAAAACTTCATTGAAATCCGACAACAGAATAAAATATTAATAAGGCAGTGATAAAAAAGTTAAATAAAAATCACGTAATAATTATGCTGCTTATAGTTAATCTTAAAAATAAAATAAACATTTATATCTATTTTCATTTCAAGAGTTTAACATAATACTTTAGTATAATTTATTTAAGTTACATATTCTTTATAGATTGGAGGATATTCTAATACAATGGAATGGATGTTAATGCGAATATATATGTTATAACAAATCGACTAGTTCTTAGTATACTTTTAAATAAAAGCGGTACATTAAATTAACTCAACTAAAAAAGCTCAAGTTCAGAGAAATAAGTCCGTTATAAATAATAACTATGTATACATTTTAAATAAATAGACGATAAGTAGTTTAATAAGTAGTTATAAAAAATAAATAATTATTTAAGACTTATATAATTATTTATTTTTATAGCTTTAAGTGGAAAAAAAAACTTTGTTCACGGTAAAATAAAAAGTACAAGAACATCTTAGTAATTTATTACATTTGCCATTTTGAGTAAAATACATCGTAGCGTAGATAAATACTATAAAGATCGGGTATTTCTCAAGGAAGTAACCCGTTATGGAAGAGAAGAAACTAATTTCTATAATTCATGAAAACCAACAAAACAAGAAGATAGAGAGAAATAAAATTAAACCGACAATTATTAACGAAACCGAAGAACCAAATATCTACAGCCATTCATGACAAACATTTATTTGATAAAAAAGTTGAATCAACGTGAGTTGTTAGCTACACTGCGTGTTTAGTGTTGCCACGTTTTAGAAAGAGGAACAATCGACAACATTTTAACAAAATTTTCAGCAACATTCTTCCAACAATGTCGATCAACAATTTCTCAACAAATGATTACCATGAATATAAGGTTCTAGTAGCAAAAACAAAATATAAGAGTTCAAACTAAACAGCAATATTTAGGCTGCGGCGAAAGAAAATAAGTCACAACAGCGAAACAAATTAAATGAGCAGAATCGAAGAAAGCAAACACCTAAAATAGACAAAAAAACTAAACATAAACACTATATCATATTCATTTATGTCCGTGCGTTGTCTTCATGCGCTTTCAACGGCGAGCGGTTGTTGCGGCTACAGGTAAAGAAAAAAAGTTACAACTCAATAATAAAAAACGGAATCGAAGTTCGAACTAAATGGGAATTAAACAAAACTGCATATCAAAATAAAAATTAACCGAACAAAAAGGAAGGTAAAACAAAGCCACATTCGAAACTAAAAGCAAAGAAAGGGAGGTATCATATTATAGGTTTGTCACGAAAATCTTGTTCTCGTGCGCCTTCTTCATCTCGCTTGCAGGATGTGTCATGTAGCTGCAGCTAAACAAAAGAACTTAGGTTCTTTTAACCAATCAAAACCTAAACACAGAAAACGTAGAAAAAATAACGGAAGATATAAATAAATAGGATGTCATATACATTTATGTCCGTGCGTTGTCCTCGTGCGCCTTTTTCACGACGGCGAGCTTGGAGTGCGGGTCCTGCGGCTGCAGCTGCGCGTAGGGCGGCGCGCGCGAGCCGTGCAGCACCAGCGACCAGCCGCGCACCCAGCCCGACGCGCCGCTCGGGCCCCCCCCGCCGTTGAACCGCGCCTACACACATGTTCATTTAGTTCAATTTGATATTTTTGGTTTAATAGCATTCAAATGCTTTATAGGCGGGTCCCGCCTCGTGATCGAATTTTTTCTATCCATAATATAAAAATGAATCCCAACATGTGTTGGTAAGCGCATAACTTGAGAACGGCTCAACCGATTTCGATAATTCTTTTTTTATTATATTCCTTGAAGTACGAGGATGGTTCTTATGTAGAGAAAACGTAAATATGTACCACGGGCGAAGCCGGGGCGGACCGCTAGTTCTTTATAAATTTATATTTATGTTCATTTAGTATAATAATCCCGTCCGACTAGGGTCCTTCCGGCCTCCTCCACTAAACAAATAACCTGATATGACATTTATCTACTTATTCAATTATAAATAATATGGACCATCGAATAACATTTCGTGCTATATTTTTTGTTTTGTGCTTGGTATAAACTATAATATTATAATGTTATTAACACAAAACATTAAAATCATATAACCCGAGAATCACAATAAATAATTTTGAATTTGAATTTGATTTTAGAAAGCTTTTGTTTTAGGCCACCACAATCAACTAAGCTCCACTGCAGTTTCTTGCCGGTTCTTCTCCGTAGATACTGCTTTCCGAATCGGTGGTAAATTTTAAAATATGTAATGACGTTTCAAAAGTGCTTCTATAAGAAGTCTAATTGAATGAATAAATGTTTGAGTTTGAGTTTGAGTTTGCAGTACCGTGGCACTCCCGCGTTTTACTCAGCCCAATTAGACTTATTTTAAAAACGCTAACCTAACCATTTTTTTTGTTTTTAAAATACATAGTATAGTAATTTAAACTCATAAAATAAAATTAAATATAAGACGAATGAAAGAAAATATTGAAATAAGTAATTTCAAATACTATTCCACGGTCTACCATGATATAACATTAAATATTAGGTGACTTACTTCCAAAGTCCATGTTCCTTGTGGATATTCACCCCACGTGTGTGTTGTCATGAAGGGCCACTTCGTGAAGCCATCTCTCATGTCGTCATCGTTCGCCCGCCTACTCAGTATCATCGATCTGAAGCATTTAATTTGAATTTTTATTCAACTAGAAATTTTCAATTTTACAGGTCTTCTTGAAATATGTACAAAAGATTGACAAAATTCTTAAAATTTATGCTCTAGGTTTCTATTTCTGGGTATTTCTGAAAGATAAAGTCATCACTCTACGTGATCAGTTCCCTATAGAATACTATAGATATTTGTAATGACAAACATTGTGCATTATAATTGCGCACGCGGTAATCAATATGCAATATCACCAAAGTAAATACCATACAGCAGTTCCGCTGCGGCACACTAGGGTCGCTACTACAATCGCTAGCGAGTATCGTGTGTAAACTCATGGTAGACCTACTGCAGGTATCCTGTATAACCTACAAGTATCGTTATGGAATCTATATATCGTAGTAATAACCTGGTGCCCATGGGGCTGGTGATGTGTTGTTTGGTTTTATTTTCCTTGCTCGTTCTGTCCGCGCACGCGGTCATTTCAATGTGCAATATCACACTACCATGTACTGGGATGTCCCTGCGCGTGTTACTGTGTCACACGTTCTAAGTGTTCATCTATATATAAAATTCAAAGGTGACTGATATAGTGATCTATCAACGCACAGCCCAAACCACTGGACGTATCGGGCTGAAATTTGACATGCAGGTAGATGTCATAACGTAGGCGTCCCCTAAGAAAGGATTTTAGAAAATTCATCCCCTAAAGCGGTAAAATAGGGGATGAAAGTTTGTACGATGAAAATTTATCTTTTCCACGCAGGCGAAGCTGCGGGCAACAGCTAGTAGACTATATACTTGTAAGTGTTCTACAAGCGGCAGTATCAATGCGTACTGCTACACTACCACTTTTATTTATGTATTTTAAACTTTATAAATGCACCTCTTGCCCATAAACTAATACACTGTTTTTCCTTGACCACCAGGTTGTCTGGAAGAGATCGCTGTCTTAGCGATAAGACCGCCTGTTGTGCTCAACTGTGTCTATTTATTTTATATACATATTTACTTTTGTAATTTTTATTTATTGGTGCACAATAAAGTATTTTTGTTTGTTTGTTTGTTTTGTACCGCGTGGTGTAAATGTGACCAACCTGGTGCCCATGGGGCTGGTGAGGAAGAACTCAAGGTCTCCCCGTCGCGTGGCGTTGGCGCTGACGACCGCCTGCACGTGCTCCAGGTAGCGCACCTCGCTGGCGCCGCCCGCACACGCGGTCGTGTCGATGTGGAGGGTTACACTACCGTCCGCGGGGATTTCCCTGCAAATTTGTGTTTATTGTGATGTTTGAGTAAAGTATAGGTACTATATCCCCGGATGTCTCGGGTTCGCGGGTAGTGGGGAGCACAGTCACGCAGCACTCAGCAGCCCCGGGCGTGAGCGGACGTGTGTTTACCCTAGTTACTGGCGGCGTAACGAGCCAATCCCATCCCCTGCGTATACGAGTGAGTACTCGTATCTACAATTATGATATAACAAAAAAACATACGTAAAAGTAACAAATATACACATACACAATCCTCACAAACTTTCGCATTTATAATATTAGTAGGAGTAGGATTGACTTTTAATCTTGGTGATACGATCCTTGAATCTAAATTATTTGAAGTTTAAGTTATTTGAAGGTGAGAATAATTTTTGCTGATAAAAGGAAAAGTCGAAATAAACGCGAAAATACTTAGTGTTAACCATCTTCCTAAACCAAGGAACTTATTTTAGGTATTCGTATTACAAGACAATTAGTTATAAAAAAACTTAACTGATAAACGCAAACTAAAATTGTATGAATAATAAATAACCACTCAATGAAACAGATATTTTATCAACCTCTTGGACCAAGGAACTTTATTTAGTTAGGTTATTCTGCCATTTTGCAATTTTAAGGAAATAACTATTAAACCGAAAACTAAAATAGTCTAGGTAAATAATAAACCACCAAATAAAACAATTAATATACATTTTATTATTAATGACAAACAAAAAACAAATATACATTTTATTATTAATGACAACAACTTACGTATGAGTATTAACCGATCCAGCTTCACAATGATACCGGGGTGGAACCGATCTCCAATTCGCCGCTAATGCCGTCATAGCGCCTGCATCCAACACGCCAAAACCGAAGAGGTGGTTGAACTCCAAGCCTACTCCGTTCATGGTCCAGTGGAAACGACCCTGATAAAAAAATAATTTGACCATAACTTCTCAAATAATTTCATAATTTATTCTTAGCATCTATTCCATGAGTTAGGTACGTATTAGAATATGAAATTTTGAAGTCTCGATGATTTATAAACATTTATCAAGAAAGGTCCATTATTTTGCTTGTAGTTTTTGTTCCGACACAAGCGAATTTAGGTACTAAAATTAGAATTCCAATCCCAGACCACTGACCATTCCTAGGACCTATATTTTATGAACATTGCCAAATTCTCAATATTGTATAATACAAGGTTATTACTTATTGTAGCATTGTTACCTATGTATATAATACCTATAGCTTCAGTGATTCATAATAGCACGGGAACATAAACAGAAACTAAAGCGAAATTAATAAATGAAAATCTCAAAAACCTGAAATCTTTTTGTTAATCAGCGGACTTGGATATTATTGTAAGAAAAAACGGTCCAAAATCGTAATATCTGAATTGAGTCGAAAGTTAGAGACCAAAAAGTTAATTGCTAAAAATGAATTTATAAAAACCTCTACCAAAAATCTTGTAGGTACTTACTACAATTATTCATAACTAGCGGTCCGCTCCGGCTTCGCCCCTGGTACATATTTACGTTTTCTCTACATAAAAACCATCCTCGTACTTCAAGGAATATAATAAAAAAAGAATTAACGAAATCGGTTCAGCCGTTCTCAAGTTATGCGCTTACCAACACATTTTGGGATTCATTTTTATATTATAGACTAGCGGTCCGCCCCGGCTTCGCCCGTGGTACTTACGTTTTCTCTACATAAAAAGTAAAAACCATCCTCGTACTTCAAGGAATATAATAAAAAAAGAATTATCGAAATCGGTTCAGCCGTTCTCGAGTTATGCGCTTACCAACACATTTTGCGATTCATTTTTATATATAAGATTAACGATTACTTCATATTACAGCTGTTAACTTTTTTGGCAAATGATTGGCTTCAAATATTAATAATATAATGTTTAAATGTTTTTAATTAATTGAAGATTTTACAATTCTTTGACTACCTAAATCTAAACAGAAAGTATTTCTGTTGTCAAATACACGTTGTAAAGATAAGCCAAAGTTCACGGGAAGTCAGATCGCATCATAGACATCAAGATTCAGGATAGAACTAACATCATTTGCATACAGGTGCTTCAGTTAATTGACATGGAGTTAACAAGCCTTACCTTTGCGTCGTAAAGGGAATTTCTCTTAGATGTTAATACTGTTAAATGCTGGATATCGCGCCAGGTCAGGTTGGGGCTGAAAACAAGGAAATGTTATTTAATTTATATGAAACGAAGTAAGTATCACACAGTTTGCGTTTTCGTAAAATTATTTTATTTCCTCGGACTCAATGGTAAAGAACATAGACATTATTATAATCAAGACCGTAAGCTATTAATTCAGGCCATCTAAAGGACTATACGAATATATTTCTCTGTACATTTTGCTAAGTTCTGAGCGAACTTGTTATAGAAGTTTTCGCGTAAAAGAGCAACAACACAACTCATATAAACTTTTCCACCTTTACGTAGATAAATTATAAGTTGAAAATGTTAATATGAAAACGTGCTTTATACCAAATTATAACTTTTAAAAAGTGATAGCGAAATATCAATTCCACTTTGTATTTTATAAAATTTCTCGAATATTCAACCCTATATTCTGTACGAACGAAAATGTTTTTAATTAAGCGAACCTTTTGCAAACGTTTATTACAAAAATAATTAATAGAGATTGTGAAATTTTAATGGAAATCTCGTGCCCATCAATTGTATTCGGTCCAGTAATTTTACAAACAATCAGTCCTGAAGCTTAACAAGTAAATTAAAGTCAGATGAGAAAAAAACTGGCCTCTAGTTGTGAAATAACAGAATATTTAGTTCATTTCTTATTTCTTTGTGTCTACGAATTTTTAGTGCTTAATTGCTTTGGGAAAATTGGGTTATTAAATACAAAGGTTTTCCATATAATATAATTACTTTAGTTATATTATATGGAAAGTTTTTTGAATTGATATACATAATATAATTACGAAGTTATTTATTGTATACCCTTGAAGAGAAGGTTGTTTCAAAATTAAATTATTTAATTTACAAGTAGGTATCTGTTTCTTACTAATTATGAAAACAATTTATTATCTATCATGTTAATACCTAGAGGTATTTCCTATTCAATACTAAATACTATGTAGGTAGATACGTAATATGTATCATCATCCCACATACGTTTCAAAACCTATTGTAAATTCCCAAGAGTAAGTAGATGCTGTTACAATATTTCCTGAGGTCAGATATTTAGAATATAAACTATAGATAATACCGAGTATACAAACAGTAAACTAGGTAGATTGTGACACAGAAAGCCGAGAACAAAACCGCCTCGGGTAGAGGAATAAATAATTCTGCAGTGTGCTACATTTTAGACATAAATGAAGTTTTGCATAGCAAGATACAATAAAGTCGGTATAAAACGGAAACTTAGATAAATACTAGCTGTTATGGTAAACATAACTATCAGTTACTTATAGCTTTTGTGTACATCAAATTATAAAGAAATCGGTCCAGCAAGGTACCAACCGAGGAATTTGGTATCTAAATAGCAATGTAACCCGAGAATTTTCCTTAAAAATGTTAAATAAACAGCATAATGATATCAAGTAAATACCGTTTTGTAAAAAAATGAATGTGAAATGAAAATTGTAAACAATGTTCACTGATCTATTTGTCTTCGTAGCCGTATGTCTATTAATCAACTTGTTTTTCACATTTTTAAAACGGTTCGATGGATTTAAAATTTTTAAATAACGTTGAGCGGCTCAATCGGCTTATAACGACTGAATTGGAATAAATTCCATAGTGAAGCCAAATTAACGAGGATTCAAATAAATATGAGAGCATTTTTTAATAAAAGCAGCACAATGACGATTTTTATCATAAATCATTTTATCATCAAAAATAAACAATGCAATATTTAACTGATAGTTACAGACAAAGAATAGATTTGATAAATTTTTCTACACCTGGATTTACTGGTATATTCGAAAAACTATTTTCTCATTTCGCAAATCGAATTTTCCGTTAATAAAACGAATTTCGCTCGACGCGTTAATTGATTCCGAAGCGCGTAGGCGGGACATAACTAGTGTTAAAAGGAAATGTTATCTAGAAATGCTGTTCATTTTATCAGTAGGTATGTTTTTATGGGTGCACCGCGTAGATTAGGTTACACGGTACACCCACTATTCTTTCGTGAATAACTCTACGATAAACTAGTATAAATATGAAAATACAATGGAAGCAAATAATTAATCAATCTTATCATTAATTATTATGAACAGAAAATATTTTTTTAAGACGGACGGGAAGCAGGAAATCGTCGTAGTGCGCGTTCTGACTACGCTTTTGTGAGTAAGGATAATAAGGTTGATACTCACTTAGCATGCAGAGCCAACGCGAACACGCCAGCTGCTTCGGGTGCTGCAGCAGAAGTCCCCGAATGTGTCGCGGTACATTTTCCATACAGGTCCGTGGTCGCGACGCCCGTACTCGGATCACGGGCGCCGTTGCAGTAGATGCGAGCGTATAGGAACAGGACACGTCATTCTGACCATCGTGGATTACACTGTTGTAAGTAAAGATAATAAGGTTGATACTCACTTAGCATGCAGCGCGAGCGCGAACACGCCAGCCGCTTCAGGGGCCGCAGCAGAAGTCCCCGAATGTGTCGCGGTACATTTTCCGTACAAGTCCGTGGTCGCGACGCCCGTGCTCGGGTCGCGGGCGCCGTTGCTGAACGTGCTCGCGAGTGTCGAGGAACAGGACTCGTCGTAGTGCGCGTTCTGACCGTCGTTTATTGCGCTGTTGATTTGTATTTAGATATAAGCCATAAGGAATTGTAGTTATAGAATAGCCCACAATGCCATGTTGGCTATCCTATAAACATAGTACTACAAACATAGTAAGTACTACACTGTTTATATAATAAAATACTATTGTCGCTAGCCACACATAAAGTAAGCTTTCGATAAACGCATATTTCATAAAACACGACAAAACCTGTTTCTAAATATTGATCGTTAAATTCCAGAAAGTTGAATGCATAAAACAGAATCCCAATACGTATATTATTTTACAACTTATGTTTTACTTAACATTGATTGTCCAGCAAGACGATATTCACCCTCCAACCGTCCCTGTCCAAACAAATAATATAGCAATAAGCAATAAAAAGGTGTCACCTATTAATAGAGACGGTCCACATAGACGCAGCATAGCCGTCGCAATTACAGTCGTCATCTTCGCCGCCGTCGCCGCTCGCCCACACATAGATATTACCGAGTCCATTGCGACCCTGTCAAATCAATTAAACGTTATATTAATTGGCAATTTATATTTTATGGTTGTACAATCTTTCTTTAATATATAATATCAATATCGCAATTTATATTGAAGGAAGTAAGAGTTCGCGGAAAAGTGTAACTGCGAATTCGTAATAATATTTTATTAAAATTATTAGATAATAATAAGAAGATTTTTCAATGATTAGAAGACTTCAGAATATTATGATCTGTAGTAAATGAGAATGTATCTAAGATTCCTTTGTGATTTAAAGAGTCATAATAAAAAATACTTGAAGACATAAAAATAAATCCGTACTTTTAATATAATAGAAATATTTACAGCTTCGCGTTTGTTAAATTTCGAAATAATGTATTCAATGAAACAATAAACTATTCTCGTATAATACGCGTGTGAATAAAATTATCTCATTCGAATCAGACATTGTATTCGTCAAAGAGAAAACAAAAACACTGTTCGATGGGTCTCGGGGGAAATTTGTATATTTTCTGAACCATGATCATTATTGCCCAACGGGTTTACTTGTATTCGGGAATTATATAATCTATTTAAGGATTATGTTACTATTTCGGTTTGAATAAAGGACATTCACATACTGTTATTTCGAGAACTTTCTTTTCTAAATGGAAAAATACTTTATTTGTTTTTCTATTATTTACAATACGATTGTAGTCTGATAAGTTTATTTTATTCAACAATGGTTTATATTTATTTTTATTAGATTACAACCGTAGTTAGTTTATTCGTTTTCAATTATGCAAGAAGCACGGCAGACTAGCTGAAATTGTTCCATGTTTTGAAAATGTTAAATCGTACACTGTCCATTCACTTTAAATTATGTAAGAAACACGTCAGAGCAACTGAAATATTACAAACTATTGAGAAAAGCATGTTTCAAAATGTAGCTATACTGGTAATGTCTAAAATTGCAATATGCAAGATTGTTCATTTCGCACAGGAAGCATTGTCGTCGTTATTTTTCAACTTTCAGCTATCATTTAGAAAGGAAATGATGGCTGAGAGGTTTGAAATAAAGGAAGCTAAAATGCTTTACTGAGGGGCTTTGTGGAGGCGTCAGAAGGCAAATGCAATAAGCTCTCCTTTGTCTTCAACGTTATTTTTTCTACTTTGCTCCTTTTTAACATAGCTTTTAAAGCTAAATTAACATCACTTTAGCTTTTATCATTGGAGTTTATATATTATACATTCTCAAATGGTTAGGAATTATTTTCTATTTCTATACCAATTTTTAAAGAGGTCTGTTTGTGTTCAACCCAAAGTCGACAAATATTACCTGAACAGTCTACATATTTACATTTTGCTGCGTCAAAATTAACTGAGTAAGTCTGTTGTAGAATCGAGTTAAACCTTAAATAAATCAACTTACACGGCAATAATTGAGCTTATTTAATTAGAAGGATTGTACCGAATACATGTGTAAAATATACACGTCAACAATTAATATGTGTTTTCATAAGCAATGTTCATTGTTGCACATCAAAAACGAATTCATACAGTATGTTTTTTTATGTGTGAGTTAGCAAAGTTTTATTTAGTTGTTTTAATAGTCTTGTTTTTGCTCATCCACGTTTTGCTTTCTTTCCAATATATTAAGACTGCCTGGTAGAGACCCTTTTGATTAAATACCTCTAATGAAAATTCACAATAATCAAAGAATTCACGAAAATGAGATGAGAAAATTAAGATGATCGTTGTATTTTATCTTTACTTTGTATAAAAGTAACTGGACGACGGCGATTCCAATTTTCTAGAGCAAACATATTCCCCTCCCACATCGTTATCTTTTAAGTATCTATCTATATGGAAATACATTTATATGCATAATGCATATAAGAACTTTAATAGTTTGCGAGGTGAGGTTATGTTTATATGAATATAGAATCAAACAAACAAACAAAAATACTTTATTGTGCACCAGGACATAAATATTACAAAAGCAAATATATTAAGAGACACAGTTGAGCACAAAAGGCGGTCTTTTCGCTAAGACAGCGATCTCTTTCAGACAACCTGGTGGTCAAGGAAAAACAGGAGCACTGCTATGCTCTATTATGTACTTAGGAAACATACCTAATTTTAGCCTCTTTTATTTCGGGTAAATTATGTTTATTTGTTTCAGAAGTAGAATAACGCTATCTATTTTATTATGTTCTTAGAACTAAGGATAATTTTAGGACTGGTAATTGAATCTTTATTTTTACCGGAGTCGGAGATCGAATCCACGTGTGAGCTTATCGCAATAAGTATATCTAATAAGCTCGAATATTATTTTCGAATAAGAATATTGTATTAAATAATGGGCTAAAATATCTCAATAAATAGCATCCTCCAATAAAGTTTTCCACGAAAAGCAATAAAGCAATCCAATAATTAATTTAATAGTTATTTGATTGATAGAAGCAACTCTATCTATCATAATTTTAGATGTAATTATTTTATTATTGTTCATTCGACTTTATCAATCCAATTCGCAAAGATGAAGTAAAATTATTGATAAGTTTATGTGAGAACAAATAACTGCTTCAAATTTGAAGTTTATACTTATTTACTAAATTTTGTGACCGTTTGCACTACAAAGAGCTCAGAAATTTGATTTAAAATCATTTTCATGTAACGAAATTTTATCCAGATGCAGGAGATTATATGAAACATTTTAACACTATAAAAATAGTATGAGTTCGGATATTTATGCAAAAAGGAACGATTTCAACTCGATTAGCCTACTTGCATTCGTAGTTTGAGGGCCTCATACAAAATATTATATTATAAATGCGAAAGCACAGACTAATAATAATATATTATATACTACGTATACAAGCGAAAGTAACTCTGTCTGTCTGTCTGTTACTCAATCACGCCTTAACTACTGAACCAATTTGCATGAAATTTGGTATAGAGATATTTTGATACCCGAGAAAGGACATAGGCTACTTTTTACCCAGGGAAATAGGATAGGTTTTATCCCAGAAATCCCATGGGAACGGGAACTATGCGGGTTTTTCTTTGACTGCGCGGGCGAAGCTGCGAGTGGAAAGCTAGTACAAAATATATGAAACTAAGTATATCTTGGTAATTAATGGATCTTATAAGAATTTATGAAATATGCTGAAATTTTCTGACCCATATATTTTCATTAACTTTCTAGTATCACTTTCACAGTTAGTGCACTTACGTAGATTGCATTATTTGTAGGCGCCATTGTTATATAATAATTTAATTGATATTAAGTAGAACTAGTAGATGTTATCATGATACTTTAGATAAAAGCATTGCGGCTCAATTGTTTAGCAGAAAATTTAATGGAATGCATGATGGAGTTATTCACTAGGATAATAACTTTTTTGTATTTATGCTATGTTCACTTTATTTGAATAAAATACGACTATCCTCCTTGCTCACTATATATAGGTAGTAAAGCCTGTACACTGTACATTTGTACTCATAGTAAACAATTTCAAGTGTAAGTTTTTGGATAAATTTACCTAATTTAGAAACAATTTCTCAAGACGAAAGTGAAAGAACATTCGTCTTTTAAAAGATCAGCTGTGAGTAACAATATACAGCAAATTGGTAGCAGCCAATCCATTGCTGCTTATCTCTTGAATCTCACTTATTATTTGTTTCTTTACTTGAAAAAAAAAGAACGTTTTATCAAGGAATATATTTACAAACTAGGTACTAACAATTAACGATACCGTTCAATAAATGTATCTATATTATTAGAAAGCTGTTGTTTTTGTTCCTTTGTTAACTATGTACAATATATGTATATTGGATATTGTGGGATTGTTATGTCTTATCAATAGATGCGTAATATTATGTGAGGCCTGCCAATAGTGACGTCATGAATGACGGCATGAACCGCGTGAAAAACTTGTTAAATGTCACATCCGATATAAATACACAACTTACGTAAGAACCTACTCGTCATCTCAAATATTTTTACGAAATTTTTGTTGTTTCCAATATGTTATAAACATTGATGTTACAAATTTTTTTAATATTTACTGTATCGAATATCGATTTTTTTTAGTTATTATCTACTCAAAATAATGTTTCGAATCCAATCGAATTTATTACAATCTTTGCAAGATATTTGTAAACTATAGGCTTAAATCAATACAAATTATCAGATACATCATTCTTAACCTATAATATAAAAATAGTAAGTTGGAAGCTGAATCGATTTTGTTAATTCTTTGTTTATAATATTCCTTGTAGATGGTTCTTATGGAGAGTAAACGTAAACATGTACCACGGGCGAAGCTAAGGCGGACCGCTAGTAGGTAACATATACCTACAATAACAAAAGCTTTACAATAATTTTACATACCTCATTAACACCCCTAACTATAGCTCTCATGGTAGCATTTCTCGGTCCGTCCACAGTCCTGCCGTCATCCGTAGGCCCCCAGGAGGCACTATAAATGTGGATCTTATGGGGCTCGTGCCCCATGGAGTTCGCCTCTATCAGATCCGTCATGTACGGCTGGTCCAACATCCGAATGCCTGTACCAAAATTGATTAGGTTTAGCTAAGTCTGCAGACGCAATGTGATATCAGGGCAAATCTTTTTCAATTCTTCTAACATCGTAATAGATTCCTGGATTTTAATGATAGACGGGAATATTAAAGGTAATTAAGATTAAATCATAATTATTCACAAGTAATAAGTATCAAAGTGTAGCAAACGTCAGGTTTAATAGTAGATAATCATATTAATTACCATTTAAAACCTTTGTTTATATTATATACTATAAGTTTAATTCCCCAGTTAAACACATTTATAATTATAAAAGGAATTTGATCAACATTTTGGTACGGAGGAAATTAAATTCCAAACCGCATCACTCAACATTGACAAATTCTGAACAATGCCGATAATCAAGCTTAATTAACCTATAACCGCCGATTATCGTTTTAATTAACTAATTTAAAGCTATTTTAGTAATCTTCGTCCACAATTAGTAGAAAATATAAAACACTTTATGACAAATATTTTATACTTTATGAAATAGTAAAGATAAAATAATAAGGGATTAAAAAAGATTGTTTTGTTTATCTATTGAAGTAAGCCTTTTTGGCTTCATAAATTATTTATTCATGTATATTTGGTATTTGTACTATACTGTATTTGATTGGTGCTAATTAAAGAGTATTATCATAACATAAAAAGTGTTGAAAACAAAATAATATTTTCGATAATAACAATCTATAAAAAAGCTTCTTAAAGTTTCAGGACCTGAATTTATGCAATTTGTACGCAACTCTACTTTGCTTTTAGTTAAACTTGTCATGTATGTTAAGTGTACACTATAGAAAAGGTAGAGAAAAGAATGGTACACGTACACATACATAAAATATTTCCTCGCTACGTACACTTTGTATTCTCATACAAAGCATCATTCATGTCTCTTTAATTTTGCATTTAGTAATACACATACATACTTTATAACTGCTTATTTCTCTGTTCTGAGTACTTAATTATTTATTTATGACCCTGAATAATTGTTGTCTAGTATCCTCTCGAAATAATTGCTGCTTGAACCAAATCGGTCAGTGTAGCCGCGTCTACATAAACCGAGATGCTTTGCGTAGCAATTGCTTCGCAAGGCTGCTTCCTATGTAGGGATCCGCCTATTAGGTGCCTGATATGAGATAGTACTTTACAAATGTAGCAAGAACAATATACGTTCTTCTTGTGTATCTTCTTTCGTTTTATAAATTTATAAAATATCGCATTCTACATTATACCACATATTCCTTAATAAGTACATAAATTATACTAATGTACAGTATTAGGTATATAATTATCTGTGGACTGTAATTATATCTACCTTACACGATGTGTCCCTTTGTATGTCAAATAACTTGATATTATAATAGTTATTTATTGGGACGATTAACATAATTAATAATTATAGACGGTCGCTCTACTAATAAAGTCAAGCATTAATACTTAATATTATATTTGAAACATAAACCCTGAAACAATTTACATAATAATATTACAGTTAGGCATATATGGCATGGAAATGTTTATTCATTACAAGTATTTATAACATTAGAAGTATTCATTCCATTACTTATATTCTTACACGCCCATCGTCACGTAAGTTCCAGTACATAATATTATTATGATTAAGGGTGCACTCACACACATCAGTCACCGTCAAGTCACCGATGACTGATCGGTGACGGTTTGTGTACGTATCCACAAACACCAGTCACCGTCATGTTGTTCGTCAGTCACGTCGCCGGTTTGACTGAATCATTGAACACATACATCAGGTTAGTCAGTGATTAGAAGCTACAATGGGGGACCCATGTTGCCACCACCGCTGCTAAGCTCAGCTCAGCTGCATATGCAGTTCGAAGAATAAGGCATCTCACCGATGAAGATACGGCTAGATTGGTTTATTTTAGTTACTTTCATAGCATTATGTCCTATGGAATTCTACTATGGGGCAGGGCTGCAGATATAGAAACTATATTTATATTACAGAAAAGAGCCATACGCTCTATATATAATTTACGTGCTCGGGACTCACTAAGAGATCTCTTTAAGAATATTGGTATCCTCACTGTACCATCACAGTATATATTTAATAATGTTTTACATGTACACAAAAACGCGGACTTACACACAAAAGTAGGAGATAGACACTGTTATGGCACAAGGAATAGAAATAAAATTGAAATGCCATTTTATAGGTTAGCTAAAGTTAAAAATTCATTTATGGACCAAGGTATACGTTTTTACAATAGAATTCCTCATAGTATTAAAGAATTTAGTAGTGTTAAATTTAAAACTTATTTAAAAAATGTATTAGTTCAGAGAGCCTACTACAGCATTAAGGAATATATGGAAGATGAAAATCCATGGAGGGTTGTCGCGTAAGAATAACAGGACAGTTCTTTGGCATATTATGATAATATATAATATTATGTAGTTAGATGTAAGTAACATGTAATGTAAAATTATATTGTATATGGACATGACTTTAAAAGAGCAACTATGGAGTTTCTTGCCGGTTCTTCTCCATAGATACTGCTTTCCGAATCGGTGGTAAATTTAAAGAATGTAATGACGATTCAAAAGTGCTTCTGGAAGAAGTCTAATTGAATAAATAAATGTTTGAGTTTGAGTTTGAGTTTAGACGTGTGTCACGCTAGAGAACATGTAGCAATTGACGGTAGCACGACGCTGACTGAACTGAGACGTGACGGCACCGGGTGAGTGGGGATAAAAGTATGATACATGTATGGAAAGATTATTTGACGTGCCTGACCGGTGACGTCACTGATAGATTTCGTGCCGGCGACTGTCGTGTGGGAACAGAGTCATACTAGAACTATTGATACATATTTTTTTTTAATCCTGTCCGGTGACGTGCCGTGTCGGTGACTGATGTGTGTGAGTGCACCTTTACTGTGACGTAACTGAGATTTCCACCACGATACTTCGCCTAAATGTTGATTACGTAACATTTGTTATGTTATAATGTTCGCTTATTTTGGTAATGTTACGTGTACAAACATATCTACAAACCAAACAACACGTGTAAGCTTGATCTTAACTTTTAATTGAATAACACATATCTTATCACAATTATTACTTAGAAACTAATATGCAAAAAAGCAGTAAACCTATGAGAACATGTTTGTTGTTTTATTATTGTTATAAAATAAGAAAAATGGAACATGTACCATTGCTTTTAGGAATCCGGATAGCAATAGAAATTGAAGAAGACAAATAAAACTTAGTCAATGGGATTGCAATTATTATTAAATGAGAACACATAGTGCACAAACAAACATAGAGCTAGAGCTAGAGCAAGAGCATTATTTCGTGATCTTTTAGTGTAAACGAAAACTCGTATTCAGTGTTTTTCAGTATTAGAACATTGCATAGAATCTTTTCAAACGCACTAAGAAAAACGAAAGATTGCTCTACGCCCGTTTTACGAAAATAATTAGACATACCTAGTGGGGAGAATGAACATGCGCTCATTTGATCTAAATGCACCGTAACGTGTTGATCTTTCTATGCTGAGTGATTTCTATATACCTATCTCTTGGAATTTCCCGCCCATAACAAAAGTATATCTACTTTTTACTATTATATGTCACATAGAAAATATTTTTAAATTATAGGTTAGCTTTTAAGGAGTTCTATCGAATTTTGGGTATAGAAAATGTTGGATCTTTTAATAATGGCCTAGTTTGTAAAGGTTGCTATCCTTCTATAGAAGATAAAGAATGTAGGTCACCATAATATTTTATACAAAAGCGAACTATACCAAAAAAATATAGCGTTATGAAAAATTTAACAAAACCCTTGAAAACCTTTTATATCGTAGCTATCGCAGACAAAATATTTCTGAATTTTTCTTATAGCTTGAAAATCCCAGGTGCCCTAACTATCCCTATAAAAATAAATATGATAATTTTATGATAAAACTTAATACAAAAGGCGCCCCATACAGAGATTAATCTCAAAAGGTCAACGAGGAGCCGAGTAATTAAACAAAATTTAAATTTGTTTTAAACTTTTGAGATTAAACCAAATGTCTTTACTATGAATAATTATTACGATTAACGAGTATGCATATTATTTGCTTGAATATTTAAGGTAACATATTATAGAATAGGTAGAATATGCAATTTAGGTACCTATATGGATACATATTACATACATGTTAATATAGTTTACAATTTCCAAAATTCATAATTTGCCGCATAAAAAAACGCAATCAAACATTTTATATTAATCGTCAAAGTCACTCGATAGAATATTTTAAAGGGTCGCTGCAATGATACTTAATCTTCATTTATTATGTAAGCCTTTCTCTCCAAACTTTTTAAAGATTATCCTTAAGATATATTGGATATTCAGATGAGCCTGTGGTATATATATTGTATATTTAAGTATTGGTGAATATTCTACATTTCTTACCTTATTTTTATTTTTATTGAATATAATAGATAATATAGAGACGAGAGACGTTATTTATTGGTCAATATTTGTATTCATCATCATCATCATCATCAGCCCATATAAATTCCCACTGCTAAGACACGGGCCTTCTATGAGGGTTACAGGTACTCATAATCCACCACACTGACCATGTGCGGGTTGACGGATATTGTATTAAGATTATTGAAATAAAACTGATAATATAATATAATATAATATAATAAAGTTTATTCAAAGATTTAATTATTTAGAAAATATAAAGAAGCAATAAGCAAAATAACGTCGCTAAAGAAATAAATCAACACGACTATAAATTCGCGTCAATCCTTAATGGTTTATAAAAGTTCAATATTGGCAACAACAAAAATAAATTGGCGCTTATTGGAGTTTTTATACTTTTGTTAACATTTTAACGAAACATTTTATCCTCTTTTCTTGGAGATTTTAAGGACTAACAAGATTATTATTCACGGCCTTTGCGCGATTCTCATGACTGAACTTGTAACTAGTTTTAATGTTGAATTGGAAATATTATTTTCATATCAATTCAAAGATTGATAATAGACGTTCCTTTATAAATTATAATACAGTTATATTACTGAAAATACGATGGACTTTTAGAAAGACTCAAAATTAACGAATTTCTCAGTAACATTCGTGAAATAAACCTATTTTTAACAACTATGTACCAGTAAATCGAAATAGCTTAATAATTACATTTCGTATTATTCTTCTTAAAAGATTGCGAATTGGTATATAGGTATCTAATATTCGAAGTTTGTCAGGAAAAAGCAATCATGCGCGTCAATGGTCCCGATATTGTTTGAAAGGGACCTTTTGACTGTTACGATAAAAATTCTGCCTTGAAGAACACTCATATGATCGATCTATTTTCAACTGGGCTAGTTGAATTGCTAAAGTGTTATTTCGTTTAATACTTGGAACAGTAATGTAATATAGTGGTCATCATTTACAATAATTTTCTGTAACTCCTGAAGAGATGTTACCTTAAAAGTAATAACAAGTTTTTTCACATTATACATGAATTTTAATATAATACTATTATCATATTATATCATCGGCCACAATTCAATTATTTATTGTAAGCAAAAATTTGTAAGGGTCTCCCCGTGACCACGCTCGCTGTAAAGTGTTCGAAACGTTGGGAAAATAATATAATGAAAAATCGCGTTTAAAATCCGTTAAAAAGTCTTTAATTTCTATATGTAAGGGTTTCAAATTAACTACAATAATAAAAAACCTAGCATGTATTTTTGTCATCGTAGCAATGACAGACTTCACTGGCAAATAAAATTACTAAACCAAAGACAATATTTCATAATAACTAGTCATCGGTTGTAAAAAATAATCGAAACATCTGAACATCACTCGGGATAAACTTCCAAATTACACCTGCGCACCAAAAAGATTACCCGTCCGACCTTCACGGAGGATTTCATGTCATAACTCACACGAATAGGGTTTTTCTGACGTAGTCTTGTCTTGCGAAATATTTGATTCATCCCCGTGCCGAGGTTTAGGCGTTTTCAATATTTGATAAGGATTTTTTTGTTTCTACCGCGAATACTTCGATTACTATTGATGGATTAGTTTGCGGTATGATTATTATTTATTACACTATATTTTAAAAGAAATACGAAAGGAAGAAAGAATGTTCTTCAATTAGAACCAGATTTCAATTAGAACGTCTTTCATATAATTAAACTATTTTAAAACTGTGAACCATTGATCTTAGAATCCGATAACATAAAGAAAGCTTCGAATGAAATTCGCAAAAGGATAGATAGATCACAGATATACCGTGAAACGTAACTGATAAGAGTTCTACACGTGTTTAAAACGAACATAAACAACACAATAATTGAAAATACATTACAATAATTAAAAAGCTCTTACCAGCTACTTTAGAATGGTAGGCGACTCCAACCCCACACACACCGTTGTCGCGAGCGGCTGCTACCTCGCCTGCACATCTTGTTCCATGGCTAAAACAAAATTATGACTTCAAACTCAAACTCAATCTCATACTCAAACTGAAATCTAAAAAAAATAAAAATAACTATATTTTTAAGTGTACAGTGTGCTTTGCTCTTTGCTACATTACCTACGTAGGTAACTTTTGCTACGTTATCTACGTTCCTTACTATAGTTCGTACTCTACTTCGTTACCTAGCTTCCAATACACGCAAAAACACTTAAAAATATAGATAGAGTAGGTACTTATAAAAATAGGTGTTGAATTCTTTATTTCTATAAGTACTCGTATCACGTATGTAATATGATAAATAATTGTATTTGCCACACGCCAATCTAAGTGCGAGCCTGTCAATATAAATCATGTATCGTTAGAAGTTTAGTATCTACTATTACATTATAGAAAATGGTATATTAAAAATATTTTATCTCATTTATCGCGTCAGTTAGCTCGTTTGTGTAAGTAAGAAAGTTGAAATGAATCTTATACGAAAGGAATCAGGCCACCATGACAGGGGAATTTCATAATATAATCGAATTTCAATACTTTTTAATTAAAAAGAAGCAAAAGTGCGTGATTGAAAGGTGGGATTTATAACAAGAAGTAATGCGTTGCCAATATTAGATATTTAATTTTTTTAATGAATTGTAAGATTATTTACAAGTTTCCTGGAAATGTTGTTCAATTTACTTTTCATCAAGATATCTTCATCCTACATACGCAGATTACTTAATTAAATAAGTATATATATATTCGTAAAGGTCACATTTATAACTACTTTATGAATTTCATTAACGTTAAATTAGAAATCTTAAGAATTATCCAAAAGTTCTTCAAAGTTTCAAATATAAGACAGCGCACTTCAACCCTGCTTCAACCTTTATAATTTTAAAGTAAAATTAACCCTGTCTTTTATATTTAATAAAGATTGAGACATTTGGCATTATATTTAAAGGCTACAGTCTACAGATTGCCGGCCTTTAGAGGCTCCAATTTATTTGATTAAATTTCAATATTCCTGCCCACCGAGTGCTTAAAATAACATTACTGGGATGAAGGAAATAGATAATTTAATTCGGAATAGTCAGTGCTATTCTCTTTATTCAATTACCTATGTCACAGACCACAGTCCACAGTCCGACATTGTTTTAGTGTCAAGTGGTCTGCGGTTGCTTCGTGAAAATTGCAATTATTTCGTAATACTGTAAGAAGTGGGTAGCAGTAATCCATTACTAATTAAACACATTTATTAAACTTGTATATTACCAATGAGTAATAAATATAATGGTAATAAACCCAAGATAATTATTTGGTTATTACTTCAGAAACTCATTTAACTTTTGAGTATTTAGCGGCCTTAGGGGTTTTCCTGTTTTCACAAGGAAGGAAATTACTTGCCTTATTTTTACGAAATCTCCGCTTATATTATATCACGAAAAATACATAAAACTTATTTATTTATGTTATTATTTTTCGATCATAGAAGTTTTAACTCACAAAACCTTCTAATTATTACAAAATAATTAAAGAAAACTTAGACGGTGGAAGATTGATACAGCATCCTATATCTTTGGTGTATCTTGAAACACTGTATCATGCTAGTGGAGTTGCAAACTCAAGACAATGTAGCCAACTTTTGATCGATGATATGGCATGTCCCTTCAGATACATATTACTAAAAATAGACATAGTACTACAAATTCGATTACTAGGGTCGATTTTGTCAGTTTATCTATGGAACAGTTTATCCAAAGAGATACGTTATGATAAGAATTCATCTATTCTAAAATCTCATCTGATTTTCATTAAGTTTGTCATAGGAATACTTGGTTGTAGCTTATACACAAACCATAGTAGAGCTAATTTTTTCCACTCCTTTGAAATTTAAAAACAATTATACTAATAAAACTAGCTGTGCTCTGCGGTTTTACATGCAATGCTGTGCTCTTATTTGTCTTAGCGTAATGATAATTATACCTATCATCGATAAGCGGGCTATCTAGCACTGAAATAATTTTTAAAATCGGACACACGAACTTCTTGACATCGCTCGTTCAATCAAACAAACATTTCTTTACTCTATATATGAGCTTATATAACACTAGGTTTCCGCCCGCGGCTTCGCCCGCGCAGTCAAAGAAAAACCGGCATAGTTCCCGTTCCCGTGGGATTTCCGGGATTGCGTCATTTTCCCGGGATAAAAAGTAACCTATGTCCTTTCTCGGGTATCAAAATATCTCCATACCAAATTTCACGAAAATTGGTTCAGTAGTTTAGGTGTGATTGAGTAACAGACAGACAGACAGAGTTACTTTCGAATTTATAATATTAGTATGGATTTTAACATACCTGTTGAACCAGTCGTCAGTATATCGTGGATATGGAAAGGGGTCGTTGCTGCTGAAGTCATATGATGCCTCAGCATTCTAGTAACATAAAAAAATTGTTTTTTTTTTGTCATTTTCTATAAGTAATATTATACTCGAAAAGAAAAATTTCTTGAAAACTAGTTCATATTGAATTTAATATAATTCCCATTCTAACAATTGAAACTTCTTCAAGCTACAAAATATTCGTATAAAAATATCCTGAAATTAATTATCTTAATAACTTTTACGTTCTATAAACATTTCATTTGACGAATGTGTGTTCAAGAAAGTTAAGCCATTGTTATCTTTTACCAATACATGAACAAGCTTACGAAGAATTGTATCCAAAAATACAATTTCAGATAATGTACATTACTGAAATAATTAAAATCGCAGATCTAATTAACATTGATGAGATTAAACAATGTTGTTAATACTTAAGCACCCTTTAAAACCAGGACTTCTTAATAGCCTCGGTACCTTATAATGAGTAAAGCTTTTCCATTTAAAATTCGCAACTGAAAATAACCAGAGGTAATCTTGGTAAATGAAGAAAATTATACTAATGAGGCTCGTTTGTTTCTACATTAAAAATTTTTTAGTCTCATTTAAACAGTCTGCAAATTATCATTAAATCTACGTCGTGTATTCTATATCTAAATTAATCATTTATTCATGAAATTTAATCTTACTTGCGTCCTTCAAGTTCCTTTAAAATATACCTAATTATTTTTCAACGAACCAATCATTTTCGCTTTTGCTAAGAAAATAGTTTCTATCGAGTTAATAAGATATTTTATACTTACATAGTTATATTTTAAGTCAGGATGCATGTAGTCAACTCCTGTAAAAATATTTAATATTAGGTATCTTTGTCAAGACAACTTGTATCATAAATTCACCTTGATGTAATAATACACACAACATTCAACATACGTTCATTCTCAACAAAACGTATAATTATAATATTTGTTTCACGTAACTATGTAACTATTAACTTACTTTTATCATTTTTCATAATTAAATTAATTAAAAATAACTGTAATCAACATTAAACAAAGGAATTGTAATGAAAACTAATAATCATGTTGTTAGATAACATTTTTATTTTTAAATTCCATTCGTGTTCCATATTTGAAATGTATTTTTTTTATATTTAAAAAGCTAATCATGCTGAACTAAAGAGGTTATATAGAATACAGATAATGTTAACTTTCATTTATTATTATTTAATTTTGGCAACGAAGATTTCACTTTTCTAACGAATGTAAGTATTTATAATATTAATCTAAATCATTATAGGTAATATCTTGTTTCACAACGAGAAGTTGAGTTTACTGTCTGTTTAGCGAGTACACCATACTTCCCTCAAAATAATATCCATTTGCAAAAATATTATCCTTGTATACGTTGTTTTAATAATCATTCATTTATTAGGTATAAATAAATAGAGAAATCAACGACAAATATTGCTTACCATCGTCCATAATAGCGGTAGTAACGTTCACGCCCGTATACCCTTGCTCCCAGGCCGCTTCAACGTTCAAATCCAGCTTAGGTTTGCCGCCATTTTGTCCCGTGTTCTTCAAGTACCATTGCAGAGGGAAGTACGGGTCACGAGGTTCAGACGCTGGTACGGTTTCGGGGAGTCGAAGCGCTCGGAAACCACGTTTTACCCGCTTGAAACCCGGTTGTTGGACCGCGGTGTGGACCTGTGGAATTCCCTTTTTAGTACCTATTTTTTGGTAGTGTAAATGTAAATTAGATTAATCTTTTTCTTCAAAATATTCATCTTTTATTAAACGAAGATTACATTAAGCCCGGTTTACATTATTCGAGTCCAGCGATCCAGTCCAGTACTGGATTGCTTACTGGAAAAATGTAAACCGGCCGCGGCACTGGAATGAACTGAATCTAGTAAGCATTCCAGTAACTGGATTCGCGGTCTACTAATAACTGGAATAATGTAGACGAACAGAACGACGAACAATAATGTAAAAACAGTTTTCAAAAACAATCGACTTTTTCTATTAATTCGCAAAGAAAAATTTGTAAAAATCTCGCAACTTTTATTAAGGTTTTCCCTCCAACAATATCGTTACTTCTAAAGTCACAAAACTTCAAATTCAAATTCAAATATTTTATTCCTTGAACATGGGTACAATTCTGGTGTTAGTTATACAATAATGAAGTTCAGCCTTGGCCTACCCGTCAAGGCATATGGAATTAAAATCGAGAGGTTTTCATATTTTTATTAATATTTCAAAAGAATAAAATATATCTCTCGTACCTACTCGTGTAGGTATTCTGTTAAATTGTGGAATGCCTACGTAAACCTTTTGTGCGGTTACGTGAACATGTAGGTAATCCTTTGTATGTGCAGGATATTTACAGAGGAATCCTTTTGTGTATGTTACGAACATTTTTTATATTACTCAGGAATTGTTGAAATTACCAAACATTTTTGTGTTTATTTTTAAAACAGACATTTGTAATTTGAATGGCAGTACAGAATTAATATATTATGTACATATATCAAATGTTACGAAAGTATGGGCACAGATGAATAAAATACGTGTAAAAAGAAGGCGTAGATTCATCCTCATTATCCCCTCCATTTTGTATCATTATGTACACAATGTCTTATTCGTTTTATTTTATTTCGAAGTATAAAGTAAGACGTAGGTACAAAATGATCTGAAATGTACATATAAAGTTTTAAAACTTATTCCTCAGAAAGTAGAAACCTAACTTAGGTACATACCATTTTCTTTATATTGGCAATTTCAAAACTTTCCGCCTCAATAAAATTGTGTCAAAACAATGTAGCCTGAGTCTTACAACTTTTCTTTTTTGTTAAAATACTATTAAATATACAGAGTGTCCCACTGTTGGTATACTAAGCTCAAAGGAGGTTATATAATTTTGCATACGCTGAGTTTTTAAAAAAACTTATAAAATTCCAGACGCATTTTTTTTCAATTAGATGAATTCTTAAAACTCTATGTGTACAGTAACTGCCCATAACAAGCAGCCCGCGCAACTTTGCCACCAGCAGCAGCTATCGTTTAAGATTATGCTTTCATAGACAAAATGGCGGCACATTAGGCTGCGCGACGCTAGAGAAGAAAGCATGGATTTTCAGGAAAAAATCAGCAAAAAAATTTTGACGTAATTTTATTTTTTACGTATTCAGTGTATGCAAAACTACAAGTCCCTTCGCGCTTAGTATACCAACAGTGGAACACCCTGTATATTCTATACTTTAGTTTGTTTGTTGAATTGCTAATTAGATGTGATGGATTACTTATTAATTATTATAATATTATTACATCACAATTAATCTGATCTTCTCTCTGTGCTTTAATTTCGTTTAAAATATACTGGTAATGGTTATAGGTCAAAATTATATTTCGTTTCGTTCAAGATATCCTATAGGTAGGATACAAAAAAAACAGTTTGGAGAAGTCTTACATCAGTCAAGAGTACGTATATTCTTAGAAATACTTACTACAAAGTAAATATCATACTACTTTTTCATAATGAATATAATACAATATAGTGATACATACTTTCAGTAAAATATAATGTTGCTTACCAAAGGGTGTCGTTTCAAAAGTCGTGTATGCAGTATGGAGCGGCGCGGGCGGGCGTGTGGCAGCCCACGGTGCGCGAAATGCCATTCTGTGTTGGAACTGAGAACCTGCAACAAATTCAATTGTCAAACACTTTTTTTTATAAAAAAACGGGCAATCGAACTTGTGGGTTACCCGCTAGCGAGCATTCGCCACCGCATGAGCTTTCACAAGAAAAATAAATATTACACAATAATATGAAGGAACGGAGTAGACACAGTTAGTATCCTAGTCGGTTTCTACTGTGGAAATACAGGTCTCTTATAAGTTTATTATATAGGTACGGCAGATCATTAATAAATCTACTAATATACTTTTTAGGGTTAGCCTAAGTGCAGTTTTAGATTGGCAGGACCGAACATGCCAACTAATGATTTGTAAATGCTTCTTGTTCTTCATGTTAATGTTTATATGGCATGTGCGCTTGAATTCATGAATACTTAAAATACGAAAATGATATTTAAATGCACGGAACTCATTTTTATAGAAATAATTTAATTTGTTATTTTCCGTAAGCATTTTAACTCTCCAAAACTTTGGATAACTTTTTTAAATACCAAGACTTTCATTCCTAACATACTGGTAGTATGTTAGGAATGAAAGTCTTGGTATTTCCATCGTAAAAAAAGTTATCCAAAGTTTTGGAGAGTTAAAATGCTAGAGCAAATCCAATGCATACATATATCTATAGAATATATTAGCTCGGGTTTTCACTAGAGTTCCTGAACAATATTGAAATCACAGTACAGTTGAAACAGCTCGGTTTGTTGTTGGACTATCAAATTGCATTACAAACCGTATGTGGGAGCAGTTTGTGTATAATTTGCTAGTCAAAACTGTTAAACGAAATTAATTTCTGAGCTTAGAATTAATTTACCGTACACCACAATTCTATATAAAATAGGTAGGTATTATATAGTCTGAAATGAATATTTTTGCTTGGCTTCTGATATCTTTTCTTGAACGTTAGGTCATAAATAAGAAATTTTCAATACTGCATTTAATTAAAAAACAGCCAAGAATTTTTGCAACGTCTCTTTTGTGTTTAGTATATAAGAATATTTTATATAATGAACATTTTGAATGTTCATATATTGCGATAAGAAATTAAAGAGTTTTTAATTTATTCGTTCTTATATTTTCTATGCATATTCATAACTCTAAGCGAGAAATTATATTCAACACTCGACTCGATTTATGCTTGACATTTTTCAAAATAGAATTAAATCTAATATTAAATCTATACTAATAATATATAATATTATAAAGATGAAGAGTTTGTTTGTTTGAACGCGCTAATCTCAGGAACTACTGGTCTGATAATAAATTATTTCCGTGTTAGAAAGCCCATATATCGAGGAAGGCCAACAGGAGCGGAGCACTGCTGGTAAAACCGCGGGGCACAGCTAGTGCATAATATGTTGAAAATAACATTTTTAATATTAATAACCTCATATGGAAAATGCGTATTCGTATAAGCTTAAACATTTATTACAATGTGCGTACTAACATTTCTATACACACAAGATTCCTATCATTCCGATATCTTACTAGGCCTCCAACAATACAATAATCCCTCGATATTTGCTAAATTCTCGGCAAAGAACATCTCCCATATTTTCCTCTACAAATGTACAACAAAGACGCTGAATACAACGATAAAGAAATATGAATTTGTTCTTCTTAACGTTGTTATCAGTTTGTAATATATTTTAGACGTTAGATAAATAGGTTTTTGAAGTGAAACTTCTTTAGGCGCGTTGAGAGTAAATTTTCAAACTCGCATCATGGAAATAGCGTCACGTCATGGAGGACGGCGACGATTTTGATATCTTGACATACAATTTAATAAAATTTATTTTTTAAAATGTCTTGATTCTGAAAATTTATCTTTACAGTGTTATCTCCTGGCACTTAAACGTAATACAAAGTCAATAACTTTATATCACATGAAAGTATACTTAAGAACATACAAAAAAATAGGTAATTAAAGATGTTGACTTTTTTTCAATAAATACAACAAATAGCTTTACTGTATGCATAAATAACAATTTATAGCAATAAATCTGTGCCAACTACATACACGTGGAACAATAGATATTTGATAGCATTGATACAATGTATACTTGTTTCCACTTGTTACAAAGCGCTTTTATCATACGATATATGCAAGTTCTCTTTGAGTAAAATGATCTTGTGTGCAGATTACAGGTAAAATGTGTAGTAAATAATGTGCAGCAATGTAAATAAAGAAAAAATATATAATATTTATTCTTCATTGTACAATCGGTGTTATCGAATCAATATCTTATTAAAGTATTTTGTACAAATGGCGACCTTATAGTTCTAAGTCATCTCTTTCATATTTTTTAATACATTATTAACTCAAAAGTGTTAAGATCTACGGGTATCAGTTATATTTTGATAACAACGTTTAAAATATTTGCTCATTCAATTATGCTAGCTTTGCTACGTCTCGTAGCATGGGTCTACGCGCACATCTACGAATATCCGGCGTAGCAACTTAAATCATGGACACATTGCTAGCTGTGACATTTAGGACTAATATTTCGCCCATTATAGATTACGATGTTATAAGAAATATGGCAAAGGTCAACCCTAAGGCTTAAAAAACCTTTTATATTAAAACATCTTTATGTACATAAGAAATACCGTGATGAAAGTAAATGTTAATATTTCATAAGATTTTTATAAAGAGATGATTTCTTACTTTTTAGACTTTACTTTATACATAACTAGCTTCCGCCCACAACTTTGTACGTGCATCCCCGTTTTTCCCCGTTCCCGCAAGAATTTCGGAAAATCCTTTCTTAGCAGATGCCTACGTCCTAACATCTACCTGCATGCCAAATTTCAGCCCGATACGTCCAGTGGTTTGGGCTGTGCGTTGATAGATCACTATATCAGTCACGTTTGAGTTTTATATATATAGATATGTCTATTTTACAGTTGTCAATATTATCTTTATGTGCAGGAGATAAATTAAAATTTATCGTACTTTGAAAGCATGTAAAATGCAATGCGTTGGCGGGAAACGTTTCCCTTTAAACAGCGTATAAAAACTCCCATATTCTTCAGCAATTTGCTTGGATTTATTGCCGCAGTATACTGAGCCTCACTTAAGACTAGGCACGAATGAAAACGAAGTTTATTACTGGGCAGTAAAGTGGCTATTACGTTTACGAGCAATGAACATCAAAATTATTCTGTTTCTTAAATGCGCTTGTGATATCAAAGCTGTCCTCTAAAAATACAGTAATGTGTTATTAGTTAATTAATTACGATAGCGCTTATTTGGTTATACTCATCTATTTCCTTTTTTTTATTATTATTACATCTGAATAAGAAATAATATCATGAAACAAAAGTTATGTAATCCGACCCCATATTACACTTTAAGCTTTTATGTATTTACCTTTTAATAAAACGACTTGACTTTCAAATTAGTTTCCAAGCGTCAATTAAAATATCCAAACAAAAAACACACAATTGTTTGGTTAATAAAGTAAAATATTGGATTGGATATTTATTCTTTACTTGTATTAACTTCAGTTACAATCTTTATTTTTAACGTAAACTGATTCTTATTTAAAATGTTCTTCGAATTTATAGTTTCAACTTCGATTGCTCATATAAAGCACATAATGTTTGATTCAAGTATCAAGAACGATGGGTATACACTATACAACTATAGAGTATGTCAGCAGTCCGGCAGAATTCCAATTATCAGCCGAGATTTAAATGTAAACCATCAGTTTAATGTAGGTACATAATACATATTTTAGTACAAAAAATTACAAGATTGAAAAGCAATAAGCAGAAACTATTAATTACATTAAATACATGAAAGAGTTAAGAAGACCGTAGACGGTATCTGCATAAAAATAAAAAGTAACAACTTGCGTTTACTTATTCATAGTTATGAATTCCGCCTTTCAGTTGCAAGAACTTGTTTTTAAACTTGAAAGTGCACAAAGAACGTTCTTTGTGGAGGTAATTTCCAACTTTTCCATTCTCGAGTACAGAAGTAAATAAAAATGCATTTTGTTTGAAAATATAATATACCTTCTTACTTTTACATTAATAATTTCACCTTAAAAATAATAAAATAATAATAGAGCTATTTAATAAATTGCTACAGTCAATACTTTGAAGTACTGCACACAATGCAATTTTATTTTATTCTTGCGCATTACAATCAATTAGTTAAGATAAATTTAACTGCCCCGTAAAATGCACATTGTATTGTTGCATCTTGCAACTTTGTAACTTGCTTTCAGTTCGTAGCTTCCTTGGATTCGGACAAACGATTAACTCAATATTGTTTGTGTAAAGTTGAATTTATATAGACTATAATATAATAACATTACTCGATGACCAATAGGAACGGAGCAGCAAATGAAAATGTTGTCAAAACGGAAAAAAATATAATGTGCTACGCGGCAGAGCTAGTTTGAAAATAAATTACGTTCTTGTACACTAAAATTTACCAAAATTTATAAAAATTACAAACAAGCAAGATATCTTTTATACATTTTTCTTTTTCAGCTATATCAAGTTCAAGAAGAAGCTTCAAACTAAGCGTGGCTGAAATATGATTCAGAATATTTGTTGATAATTTTGCGTGGATAAAAGAATTTGACAAGCGACATCATGCTTGAAATATTTAACAGGATTAAATTAAACTTCTAAGAACTGCCATAAAAAGTTAAATTGTGATTAGACTTTTCTGTTTATAAGAACCAGAATTAATGAATAGAATCTATGCATAAGATTTATTATTATAATCACGGTGACTGTTATTACTTTTGGCTAACTACTTTTAGGTATTATTTTATCTCAAGACTCAAGTTTAGATACTATGAGTAGTACTAGAGTAATGCGTTTAATGTCACAAGTTCTTTATTTCTGTGTGCTATGTTCCTATGTGTTGTATAAAATAAGAAAATTGTGACTCGATCAAAGTTCAGATGAAATAAGATTTATTCTTTTGATTCGTATTGTTCGTTGGGTACGTGAAAACATTTATTCCTAACTTATTTAAACTACTTCTGTGTAATAAACATTACACCACTACCTCATAGAGTACATTCTATGTGACATCCTCGAATCAGCGCTATTATTTTCCTCGCTCATAATAAAAAGTCATAACGGTCAAGATCGTGCCTCTAATTTGCTATTCCAAGAACCATCGGCCGTGATTCTGTACACAATTAAGTAACTGGAGACGCTTCATTAGGCTGAGATAATAAATGAAGGAATGCTCAAGATGCCACGGCGAGCTTAACATAATTAATGTCCCGTAAATACGATTAATTATACCCGGGGCGATTACGTCACGATAAACTATGCTCTCTTGTATTTTAGGGAGCACATTAATTATAAACTAATTATGGCTTCACATGCGGAAACTTTGCTGTGTATGATGAAATGGCAGTTAACAGCCATTGATGGAATGTTTTAGCGTAGCATATACATTGGGTGTATATGAAATGTATTTGTGGATAGTTCACTAGTATATCTATTCAGTTTTAACATGTTTTAGCACCCTTATTTTTGGAAGCGTTATAAATAGAACGGCCGGTATCAAATAATTTAAAACTAACAAATTTACACAATACTTTTAGATACCGGTACTTAGTAAATATTTTTGATTAAAATTGTACTCCATCTAATAAAATTTTTAATAATTCATATTTTTTATCGCAAAGTCTATTCTTATTTGGGAGAAAGCTCGTATTTCGCATGAGTTAGGTATTCACTGTCATTGCTATAACATTAGAACATGTTACGAACTTTCTCAGTACTTTTTGATAACGACTTTTGCGTCTACGAGAAGTTTAGTACTAACACGAGTTAAATAATACTTATTGTTAGATAATACTAAGTCTAATATTTATCTCAGAATTACCTATTTACATAATATAATAAATTTATATATTATGTAAGAATAGAATATAGGAAAGGGTCACATAATTTTTGTGTATTTTTTGTGTCTACGTTGACTACATTCAGATCTGACAGTAAAGATTCAAATAAGTATGATTCAAACAGAAAATTCATAAGAAATAACTAAATAATTTACTAAATATTGAATAAATACAAACATTTTTAACTTGAACTTTACTTCGGCCTAAAAGCCGAACCGTAATTTAGAGTAGGCCCATTAAAAGCAACAAATTGAATATTAATGAAGTTCAATATAAATTCAATATAGATATAATTTTAATAGAAATACACATTGAGTGCGACCTTCAGCTTTACGAGGTCCTTCATGCTCATTGAACATTTGCTCTTTAATAATACATATACCCTCGTCAAAAGTTAATGTTTCAAAATATTAGTGAAGGCTCTGAAAGATTTAATTTATTATTAGCATAAGGCTTTAAATCATTCAGAGTTCGCCCAGTAATAAATTCTATTTTATAGTCGCCATTTAATGATAAATTATATTATACTTAAGCACCGCTTTTGGCGGCAATTGGATTAGTAATTAAACTATTTATTCGCTATTTAAATATTTATTATTCAACTAGCGGTCCGCCCCGGCTTCGCCCGTGGTACATGTTTACGTTTTCTCTACGTAAGAACCATCCTCGTACTTCAAGGAATATAATAAAAAAAGAATTATCGAAATCGGTTCAGCCGTTCTCGAGTTATGCGCTTACCAACACATTTTGCGATTCATTTTTATATATAAGATATAAACAATTACTATTAAATAATGCTTCAGAACATACAACATATACATTCGTAATTCGTATATTGTATTATAGTTATTTACTTCAATATTTGTATATTTAATTAAAATCTTTATCATTGTTATCTAAAAGCACATAACAAAGGGAAATAAGCAATATGATACTGATCTTATGAAGAAGCGGAAAATGCTTTTAAAATTAGATTCCTTTGAGGCAGTTAGAGCATCTGACGTTATCAACATGAGCCAGTATTTGCTCTGAGAATATCTGCTAAATAATCTAAACAAGCTGGCTAAACAACCATTCTGCTTAGTTATTCCGCAAAGCTACACTGTTGTATATTTAACACAGTCCAAACAAAATGAAATGCTTTTTATTTCAAAAAATACTAAAATCAACGCTGCAAGAAGTTTGTTTAAAAAATATGATACTCTTATTGATTTATGTATATGTACAAATAACTTGAAAAATAAATATTTGGTTATTTCTAATATGGCACAAAACAATATGTTATAGTCTTGTGCTAATATTTTCTTTTACCATTTTCCAGAACAATATTTTAACATTGGTTATTAAAGATGATCGTATAATTTTGTGACTTTAACTTGTTCAAATAATTTTACGATATAATATAAACACTGCGTTGTATGTTCTTTATTATCGAGTAAAATACTGAATGCGCATGTATAAATTTGCATAAGATCGAACACTTGAGAAGAATGTAGATTATAGGTAGGTACTTATGCTAATTTTTATCACGACAACAGAATTTGAAGTGACTTTAAAGTATCTAATATGTAGTTAAAAAAAACCAACTAGGTAGTATGATATGTAATAATTATAAAAAAAAATATTTTTTATTATTCTGCACAAGAGAAAAAGAAACACCACGTATAACAATAAAAGAAAACTATACCCTTAAAGGAATTCCAATAATAAATTATCCAATAATAAATTCCAATAATAATAATCAGATAAAGTACTTTATACACGTCCAGTTTGCATGTTTTCTTCATTCAACTTTTTCCATTCAGATTTCACACAATACATTCCATTAACATCTATGAAAACCAACCATTATATCGAGAAAGTCAACGCAAGCACTTACTGACACTATTAAGCCTATAAGAGGTTTATCGAGTGTCTGTGGCCGTGTTGTTTGGATTTGAGAGCTGTGTATAAACTTGAAGCTGCAAGAGCATGACATTGTATGAGATTATACATACTTTATAGTATTTTTCTATGTAATGCTTAAGCAGACTCAGAAGGACGAGTGCAAGCGGGAAAAACGTTTTTCGTACCTCGATAAGATAGGGATTAGATGTCTGTCTTGCTATAGTTTTTGAGAATGATTAAATATCTAATTATTTATAGAATCAAACAAATCAGCGGTTTCCTTCTCTTCTATGTGCAGTTCGATCCAACTTGAGAGATAGGATAGTTTAAACATGTAGGTACCACGGGCGAAGCCGGGGCGGACCACTAGTAACTTTTATAAAATTATTGTAATTACGGTTATTTTCCCATTATCCTACCGTGCTCATAATTTTTAAATAAACAATACAGATAGCTTCGTATAACGTACGTATTAATTTCTACTGTTATACGATCGTAATGACCCATAAAATTTTATAAGCTCAACCACAGATGATATATAACTAGTAGATATAGTATTATATTATTTTCTGTGATAATATACTATGGCTCGATTAAGCGACGCGGACGTGGCTTCTAACTACACTGATATCGTTGACGTAGAACAATGAAATGAAAATAGGATGATTTTATCAAACGATTTCTATTGAAGCGAGAAAGCGTGGCAGTGAATATTATGTTTCAATCGAGATACTGAACACGTTGTAAATGGCTTCAATAAAATATTATTCAATATAAAAGAATCAGAAAGTAAGGTAAGGTACCGTATTATGATTTAAAAAATAAAACTAAATCCAATTTTATCCTTTGCTTAAAAACGTTTATTTTTTCTAATTTTATTTTTAGTATTTGATTGGTATGTATCTATCTATTATCTAAATTATCACTACCAAGAATTCATTATAAGATTCTGTGTTAAATTTATTAAATTTCGTTAAGATATCGTATAAAATATTATTTCAGTAACGAGCAGAACAGCTGAAAACGTTAGGTTGACCACAGTACGTGACGCAGGATGCAATCAAAATGTAATCTCGCTATTGGTTGCAGAATCACGTTCAACAACTGCGGTTTTCTGGACTGGACCAGATTATCATTCGCACATAATGTATTATGCTGTTTAAACAAAACCATAATGCAGGAGTACCACAAGGGTCTTTTTTGGTCACCTATTATTCCTTATTTGTATGAATGCTTACGTTAAAATTATCGATGTAAACATGATATGTAAACTCGACTCGTAAAATAGTACAATGAGGGAGAGCGCCGAAGCCTCGTATCATTAGCATTGTTCCAAAGGGTCATGTAAATAACATTTAGGAATTCAACAGATCTGTATTAATTTAAAAAGTTTGAGTCTGTGACCTCAATCCTCCTACATTATGTACAAAGTGCGTAACGTTATCATCCACACGCCCAGGATTAACTTGTTTGCAGAGGGTAACATTTGCATAGCGAATATAAACATCGGTTATTGTGAACCGCAAATTTTGTAATTTCCATCAATGCCGGTTTAAATCCCTTTTGGTTCTGTTTTTGATTACGTGTGTAATAATAATATGTAGTCAATATTCGCTTCTCTAGCTAAGATGAGTATGTACTTAATTTAGATAGTTTAGATTTATTTTTAGTGTATTTATAAACAGTTATTCCTTTAATATACTTAACTTTCAACCACATTTTGTAATACTCAATTCTGATAAAACATTTGGTTACCTGATTAAAGTAATTTTAACAGCAAAATATAAACGAAACCAAAAAAAAACCTTTGCTAAGAAATTCATTACGAAACACCCATTTTTCTTGGAAGCCCTAATAGAAGGTTATAGGAACACATTGCGATAACAATAACTTTAAATATACCCTTTAAGCTAAGAAGGATATAAAACGTACATAGATATCCAATTTCAGTACAAATTCAGTTAGGAGTGAGTAACTTTATTCCATTTCTTTTATCTTGGCCGGAAAATGTCACGCATAAATTATTTACCGCGCTAAAACATTTTCAAATTGCCTCTGTAAACTGACAGAATCTCTCTTGTCAGTAAAATTCAAGTAAAATTAGACGTCCACGTCGCCACTGGATGTAATTACAAGGTAATTTCTCAAAACAAGGGAAAGGTCAGCTTTGGTTAAAAATGTACACCAATTTTTATGAAGAATAAATATAAATACTTAGACGAAACAAAAATTTTTTTGACTTAAATTGAAGCGCAAATTATTCTAATTGAAGACGAAGTACAGTTTATAAAACGTTCTTTATCAACAAACAACGCTATCAAAAATACAAGCTTCAATCTATAATTTCATTAAAAGCATACCCAAAACACCTAAAAGCAACTACATACTAATTTATGTTTAAAACATATTTCATAAGATCATGCAACGTGTCACGAACTTTAATTTCGTGCGGCGCGCAATTTGGAACGTGATTAAATATAGAGTATATTTTAATAATTCATATAAATACGGCAAAGGTCACTGTTTCACGTCTCACGGGTTGGTAAATATTCATGAGGTACGTCACATGAGGAGGGCGTTAAGAAATCCCTTCCCACGAGCTCACTCTATACGTTCCGATAGGTTTCTAATAGATTCAAGGTGTCTAGACGGATGACTCTCAAACACACGTAGGTTTGATGATGTTACGAAAATAACAATCTTATTTATAAACGCTTTACTTAAAATAGATGGGGAAGATAAATATGCTTTGTTGTGTGATCTATTATACGTAAGAGGATAAATTACATACATACATTTTACAATACGTTTTTTGAATGTTTATTAAATAAATATATTTATATTATGATTCGAGACGTATATGTTACTTTAGTTACGTGTTTTGTTTATAAGAGCTTTTAAGCTGTCGATTTCATGTCGATTTCGTTTACAATTTTATATTAAAGCCAAATTAATAAATTGTCGTTAAAATTTCTTGATTTAAACGACAGTTTAAACGACGACAGACAGAGGGATTATAGTTTTATTTCCCAAGGTACTATAATACTGTTATATCTGGCCGTGACTTCTGGTAGTCAATGCAAGGAGAAACTATTATTTTATAGTAAAAAAAATAGAGCTTTATAATAGGTTTAAGAACTTGAGACAAAGCATTAAAAGCATCCTTTATTTATTATTCTAGGTATCTACGAGGGAGCTTTAATTGCCGTCTACGGCGTAGCTCTCTGGCCTCTAGGCTTATTACAACAAGTGAATGGTGATATTTTATTATTTAAATTTTAACAGTTAAAGTCCTGAATAATGAGTACAATATTATTATGCATATTAATAAATATATTGTATGATACCTTTATTACATAAATATGTCTGTAAAATTTAAAACCCAAATTTAAATATAACTATAATAAGTTCAAGTTCTCCAATGTATAATCAAATGGAAATACATCCCAGAACGTTGACAAAAAGTAAGAAGAAAATATTCTGAAAAATACCTAAATACTGAGATAAAGCGTAACACAAACATCGCACGCTCGATTTAGCGACAACATATTTAATAGAAATCGGCAACATTTCATTCAGTGAATATTTAAGTACGAATACTATTTCTAATATGTCCATTTACGTATTGAACAAACAACTCTCCAAATGTATTTACAGTTAACCATTCACTTTTGAAAAGGGACCCATTTGCATAATTTTGTAGTCGACAGCGGACTCGCGCGGAATAAATATTTTCACAGGCGCAAAATATATTGTTTAGCTTAAAAATATATTTGTGGAAGGGTATTTATTATTTCTCCAGAGAAAAGAACGTTTTTGCTGAAATAGATTAAATTTTTGTTATTGTGTTTTTTATGTCTAGCTACTCTAATAAATTACATTTGAATTAGTATTCGACGAGAACAGTTTCCAGTATAATACAATTAACCTACCAAATTAAGCTTTATTAAACCACTAATAAACATTTAGTAGTTCCCTTAATAGACTCCAAGCTATTATATTTCAATTAACTACAACTATAGCGGTAATTAATTAATTAAAAGTTTTACATCTTAGGAGTTTGCAGACGTCTTCAGAAAAGCTGTTGAGAGTTTGGCATCTAGTTGAAATGCATTTAAATTGAAGGAAAGTTTTATAAACTTGTATTACCGTTGAAGATGTAAGTCATGATCATGTTTAACTTTAGTATTAACTTAACTAGCTAACTTTTCCTTTTAACTACGCAATTGTATATTGTAAACACGTACATCGCAGAGCTAGAAGCTTGGCAAATATTTTTATACTGTCTGTGCATCAAGGATCTTTCACGAACAGATAATATGTTTAAATAATAATTTAAATAAGCATATGAATTGGTAAACGATGCAACTAGTGATATAAATTGGTACTAATCATAATAAGTGTGCAGATGAATATAATGTGTTAAGTTCTAAACACAGATTCGTATAAAAATAATCTCATTGAACCGATAACAAAAGTATCAAAAGGAATCATTAATAAAAACATTGTTTTTACTCTCTTTTATTATTTAGGTATGGTAGTTATGTATTTAAAACATAATTTTATCATAGTTATGGTTTAATAAACATAATGTAGTAATTATTTATTACGATGTTTCAATATTTTTTCAATATTTATATCGAGATGACGTTAATTGAACTCTAAATTCGAACCATTTTTAAGAAATACCTTTTCCAGATATATGACATAGGTATCATGAATACCGCAAATTAAGCTATTCACGAACATTCACTTTCAATGAGAGTCTAATTCGACCTATTTGTTCCATTTCTTTGGAGATATTCGGGGATTATAATGCTTATAATATGTAACGTATTCATTTTGCCATATTCATGTAATCAACACAACCTTTGATTAAATTATTTACTGAATAGCAAATAATTTATTGAATATTGATTACTTACCTAATAGGATACAAAAGATGAGTGGGATATGAGATTTCGCTATAATAACGTAGGATATATGTACCTAATATTGATGAAGAACAATAGCTACTGTTCATGTGTAGTTGAACAAACAATATAATTAAATTGTTATAATTGTAAATTAATTACTTAGCTTTTTTCTTTTGGAGAAAAGCGAACAAAAAAGAGAAAAAAAGACACTTATCCATAACATTTGTTAATTAGATATAAACTAAGTACATACATACTACGCTTAATTTTTATATAAACTATTTTTTTTACAAACTAAATTACCTATTGGTATTTTACAATAGAAAATAACTCTAAAATAAGAATGTACGCCGAAGCGCTTACTAATCACAATCGAATAAACATATCTCTTGATAAGTACAAGAACGGGTAGGTACTACAGTTAGTATACAGAAAGCTTCAGAGATAAAGTTTGTGAAATTGGATTAAAATTCTTTATCCCAGGCCACGTGTTTTATAAGAATTTTCAGTCATTCAATGGCGAGCGGCTACTATAAATGGAAAAAAAGAAGGCTTTAGGCTACCTCCTCGAATCTTCGGCTTTCAAAAAATAAAATTTTCCTTTGCCGGCAGTGCCAAAATTCTTCAAAGTGCTTGCGACATTATTTTCAAGAACTCTGACTAAGCTCTTTGCCAAAGACCCTACTCAGTAATTTGAAGAAGGGACCAAAGCTATAGAATTTTTATTTGTTGCCAATATTTCTAACGCGTAGCTGATAACCGTAGTTCAATTAATATCGCAATTTATTCGCATAGTTATTAACTTATTCGATAAGGCCAAGGCAACTGCTTCGGGGATTATAGTTTTATTTCCCAAGGTACTATAATACTGTTATATCTGGCCGTGACTTCTGGTAGTAGGTAGTGCAAGGAAAGTCAGAAAAAGAATAATTTTATAGTAACAAAAAATAGAGCTTTATGTTTTCAGAGCATATTTGATGAAAGCAACAAATTAGCTTCGTACCTTGGGCCTTTTTTTTTAATAGTATTTTTTTCGTTGTAATTAATAAGTTATTTAATAACACATGATATTATTTTAAAGCGACATATCCCACCGACATATGAATTAATATGCTTATATCTTAAATTGAGTCTAAATTACAGAAATTACATAGAAATTGAAAGAACGGTCACAGATTAGATGCGCGGTAGTGTAGGTAAGTTTCTGAAAAAAAAATTGTGTATAAACATTTTCGTTCATAAAATGCATCCTAAAGCAATGATGTACTAAAAAAAAGACGTGTGGCACTCGGGGACTGCCGCGGTAAAGCTATTGCATAGCATGCCTTCAAGCCACACCTCCGAGCCCGTCGGAGTGGGGAGCGTGAGGTTTTTTCGTTACGGAATTTCTCGATTCGGTCCCCGCGCTCAAGGCCCGCGATAGAAGCTATGCAATAGCTTAAAACCATAAACATATACGGTTATCAAATCGACAACCAGCAATACTTTCCACATCAAAACAACCAAAATCCGGCACGCGATGCGCGTTAGGTTAAATTTGATTTGCACTCTCATATTACACCCTCCAGAGAGAAACGGATTTAGGTCAGAATTATTTTCATCATATAGAGGTACATGTTATGGTGAATGCATGGTACACGATAACAGCGTAGGGTAATAGTTATTGGCACTTATAGTATCGATTCTTTAATAATATATGAGGAAAACGCGCCTCTTGGCGTCGCCAGGGTCAGCTTAGGGTCGCTTTGTCGTTAAGTCTCGATTCGGTCTCCTTTTATATCTTACCTATGTTCTGTATATTAGAGAAGGCATTTCTTGTAGGAATAAAATGGAAAGCTTACCCACTATAGAATAGGAAAAAATATCTAAAGTGTAGAACTAACACTTAAATTTGTTAAAATGGAAGTCTTTTTTTTAATTGCGCTTTCGTAATCGATTAAACATAGTAATATTTGTTGCATGTGAGTAATTAAAAATTGTTTTTATTTATTCTAATAAAGAAAAACAATTATAAAGTTTAACTGCGAAAAAATAATATTTTATCATACTCGAACATTGGAACAATACCAGCCCTTTGCGAAAAGTTTGCGAAACAATAATAAAATCTTCGTGCAATTCCCAAAAGAGTTTATGTCACTAATTAAAGTGATGTCTAGAAATAGCTTGTAATATCGTTGAGTACCGTGACATTGGTAAACAGACATGCGGGTTGGTTCAACGTCCACACGTCTATAATGTGCCAACTAGGGGATTGGAAAACCTGATGCTATCTGTTTAATTTAGACCATTTCTATGTTTAGAGGCGTAAAGCAGATGCTTAATAATGGAAACAAATTTTCGTCATGTGTTACCAGGAAGATTTAAATAGATGTGTTCCTTTTTCAAATACGTTTTTTTATGTCAGTACGATTCTAAATAAAGCAAACTTTAATGTTAGGCGGCACAGATAATGTTAGAGCTATTGAAGTGAGTGTCTTTAGGCGCGTTGAGAGTAAAATTTCAAGGTCGCGTCATGGCAATACCGACACGTAATGGAATAAGGCGACGATTTTGGTATCTTTGAATCTTGTCAAAGAAGTTTCACTTCTGACACGTGTGCTCGGCACACTCGCTCTTTTTTTAATATCATTGAAGAACTATCGTAGCTTCTGGCCATCACAGTAAACGTTTTTCAGCTCCAAAGTTTTACTAAAAGCTCTCGGGAGCTTATCAAAATGTTAATTTTTCATTAAAATTGGTTGAAACATGAAAGGGGTAGGAACATGGCCTGATTACTGATAAGACGTCTCGTTAATTACAGTCCATAAATCTGTTTGAGGGATATGAATTAGTGAAGCGTAGATGTTTTAAGACTCTATGAGACTTTGAATATTATTATTTACTGCCATATAATTATTGATTTATATTGATATTGTTAATTATTATAATATTAAAAAAGAGAAAATATCTTTAACTGATTCCCTTTTTGGAATTTTGAATAATGATATTAACGTCAGGCCTTTTAATACGTTTAATCAATAACTTTGATTTTCATTCTAATCGTCATTTATAAAATCTTAACACGTAACTACTACCTTTATAAATAATTTCCTATACTCTTATTTTTATTAAACAGATCAACCAACTATGGCCGTTTAGAACTTTTTTTCAATGTAACTAAAATTTACTGCACAAGAGCTGGTGATCTTTATATTAATTTAAGAAATTACACAAATATAAAGAAGCCTTTTTTATATTAATATACAAATCTAGATATTCAGTTGGAGTCTCCCGCCAAATGGACGTAAAATCCTGAAATAAGAATTTTTTACAGACCAACATTTATTAACAATTCTTATTAGGTACACGTACATTTTATAGGTTATACTTCGGTTATCTAGATTTATGAAAAGATTGTTTCCTGTAGACGAAATCATGTTTTTATACAGTGTGTACTTAAAAATAATCAACAGTAACACCGTAAAAAATTCTCTCCAAAATATAAATAGGTACATATTAAACAAGCAATCAACATAACGCTGGCTGTGACGTCCATCATTCATCGCCGTAATCGCGATGAGATCCGCCACAACAGCCAGGCTATCGCTATGTTTACGTAGATCACGTGCTCTTACCGGGCCGAGGTTGTCGAAGCCGTGCTGCAGCGCGATGCCGTGCGCCTCCTCGTGGCGCAGCGACCGCTTGAACCGCACCAGGAAAGAGTTGGTGAATACTTCGCGGGAGTACACCGTCGCTATGAGTACCGTTGCGGTGATCCATTGCAGCCACATGATCACCGTGGCCACCGGCGGCTGACTGAAGCCGGACTCCTGTTGACGTCACTAAATATCGACCCGCGAACCGCGCACGCGCCTCGGCAAACCTTCTCACAGATTATAAAGGGGCTGATAGATAAGCATTGTTTTGAATGTAACAAGTAACAACCCACATGTCTCGTGTATTGTGACCTTGTTTGCTCAGACGCCAAGATACCTATACTTGGTATCACGATAAGAAGAGACATTAATCGACTACCGATTATTCATTCAAGTTTATTCAATGTTTTCTGAATGGCTGAATCATCATAGTTTATTTATGGCTCATGTGGGAACAATACGCACTGTTACGTTGTTTAAACCATAAAGCCTACGCATTATAACTTGTTTCAAGCAGGAAAATATTAAAACGTTCACACAAAAGGTAAGGCTTCAAAAAAAGCTCTGAAAGCCGTAACCTGTAATAATTGGTTTTGAGAATTGAAATAGAATTTATTATCGTGAAGAGATGAATAATAAATTGGAACACAAAAACAATTACAATATTTCATTACATAATATTAAATTATATTTATTTATTTACTTAGTTTAATTAATTAATTATAGACAAAACAAAAAAGATGGCTTTTTTGGCTTCGTAAACAAATATGGGATCCTACCATAATTTTACAATTATTTTTTAAGAATATACCTACCCTATAAAAGCCTATATCGCCTCTACACTTACTATTGTATAGACTCCCCCGCCTGTGGGCCGCACATTTGGATGATTAAAATTAGCCTTAATTTAATCTTCTGTAATATGAGATTAGTACACATTATTACACTAAATGTTTGTTTAGTTAATGTAATACGCGGATGTACGACTTGTACGCAGGCATAAAGTACCTAAAACCTATTTGTTTTTAATTAAAATTAGGAAGGAAATTTCAGTAGAACCACGTTTTTCCTTATAGATGGAATTTCACTTATTTCGATGACATTTAAATGATTTTGAAATAAAAAATTGCGTTTGGCGCCTATTTAACAACGAAAAAAACGTCTTGCAATAATAAAATTATGTCTGATGGATCTATCTAAAGGCAAAAGATTAAAAATTACGCGTTAATAAATGACTTTAAATTACGGATATTTTCCTGTGCGCACTAATAAACGCAACCACTACCGCCAGCCAGACAGCCCGAACTCTAACCTAAATAGCAAGAGAAACAGTATACATGAAAAACCCAACTATACTAAAATGACTTTTTTTAAAACGTTACTAGCTCCCGTACCATAAGTAAACCTTTCGTCATAAATAAAAATAACGCCTTCATTCCCGCGCATTCCCAACGCCGGATTCCGGAATTGCGTATTTGATACAACCATATCTACAAATATATCGCAATAAGATGTTGCCCACAAGTGTACACTTGTAAAATTGGCGAATTTTCAGCGACCCGTCACTTGGCCGCGGCGCTACGCCACTTAACACTTTCAAAAGATTAATGTTACAACTTTATCATCAATCTGACTTCCGAACCCTCATAACATTTATTAAACATTACTTATTATTAAAATAAAAACATAATACACCAAAACTATCAGCTTTATCGAATAACATTACAGTTAAATATTTCGATTTCTACCTACATGATGAATATGAAATAGCAGAAATCAAAATGTTGTCGCAGCGACCCGAAGGACATCCATTCAATTACTGTTCAACATAACAATCTTTACGGTGCCATAACAACGGAATTAAACCTATAAAACAGTTTTAATCTTCTTTTATTGCACCATTTTGTACAGATCAAATTCGGATATGTATTCAGACGTATTTATAAGGTTTTTAATATTAACATGTTGTGTTTTCAAAGAGACATCTAGTGAAATGGAAGGAAGAGTTATTGGTGGTGAATATTCCACGATACAAAACTTTCCACATGCTGTATTTTTATTAATACAATCTCAAGATGCTATTTTTATATGTGGCTCTTCCGTGCTGAATCAAATGGTACTGATATCGGCCGCGCATTGTTTCGAAATACTAAATAAGAAAAGTATTGTAAGAGCGTACGGTGGACATCAAGATGTAGAAAAGGTTTGTTACGAATTAATTTCATGCTGTGTTTATATATCGTTTTTTTGAACATATTATGAATAAATATAGTTCAAGCTTCAAATTTACAACGACTCTCTTATATATATTCTATGAATACTTCGTTTAATTTTTAATATTTGCTTATAAAATGAACTAAAACCTAATAACCTTAAACTGAATAAAAAGCAATAGATATGTGAAAACTACGTGCGCCTATAACTTAATCAAAGCAATGTTGAAGAACTAAGCATGTTACAAATTGTCCAATAGAAAATATTAATTTCAAGGTATCGCTAGTAAGAAAGGCAAAAAGGGTTTACAGACACAGTAAATACAGTACGAGATCTATAGCCAATGATATCGCTCTAGTGAAACTCAAACATGAGTTACCCTTGGGAAATTCTATCAAACGCGTCATTGTAAGGCCAACTACCCCGAGCCAAAATGGTGTGCTGGCCGGTTGGGGAGCCGTTGACGTAAGTTAGAGTAAACTTATTACCTAAATGGATAAACAACCCCGGATTTTACTTAACAGTGGAAGATTTTCATAATTAATGGAAATTTAATTGATCAACCACTACGTCTTGGTTCAAATTCAATTCTTTTGTTCGTGTTGTTGTTGGTGTACTGGCGAATTACAATGGAAATTGGGCGACCTATATCCGAAGCCTGAAACGAGGAAAATATAGATTCTTAAAATATATGTGGATTTAATAACAATAACATGAATAATTTTTCACAATTAATGTGTCTAATATAAAATACTCGAATACCTATATATGTTATAACATAATTATTTTTAGCCAGACATGAACGAATTCACATATAAATTAAAAGCTGTTCAGCAAAAAATACAAACTCGAGACGCGTGTTCCCGTATCGGAATGCTTCACCCCGGTATGATTTGCGCGGGAAGCTTCAAACGGAACGACTCAAGACCAGCTAAGTATGTACCTACTTGGTCTAAATATATTTAGTAGGACAGCATAATAACAGTGTCAAAACCATTTGTAGTTATTTAAATTCTATAACTAAGAAGAATCCCTACAACGATCTCTGTCTGTCCGTGTCTCATCTGCACACTTAAACGATTTCACGATTTGGATAAAATTTGGTACAAAAATTATTTCGAACCTGAAGAAGGTCATAGGATACATTTATCCCGGACATCCCACGAGGATGGGGAACTATAAGTATATACTTTTGTAGAATACATGGGCAGATAAATAGTAAGCTATAATCTTAGCATGTGTTCAAACAGCATGTCTGCTTGTAATTGAATATAATTTTTTTCTGATCTTTGTAAGAAAGATTCTTCTATTTTAATTTGCAAATATTCAACATATATTTTAGTATCATCTAAAAACTATAAATTTATAACTAAAAACTTTTTTTCAGAGGTGATTCAGGCAGTGGTTTAGTAACAAATGATTATCAATTAGTTGGATTGGTTTCACATGTGGTTAATGCCTACCCTGCACTTATTGTCTACACTAATGTTTCTTATTATTACAAGTGGATACAAGAGAAATCTGAAAAAATATGTTGCCCGTCATAATTTATTAAAAGTAGCTTTGAATTTTATTTATTTTCTTTTGATATGTTTGTAGGTATTATGATAATAGAATTCAAGGTATTATAAACAATGTATGGCTAGAGATATCTTTATTTTGGACAAGAGTCCCATCCTGGCAGAAGCTACTATTTCTCTCTGTATAACAAATTATGTATATAAAAAAACTTGGTGTTTAACTTCATTTTTTAACATGAACTATCTAGTTAATATTTATAAACATTCACAACAATCTCTAGATACCGAACCTATGTAAATATAAACATCATATATATAACCAAGTTCATTCACCCCACTCATATAAATAACAAGAAAAATAAGAGAATTTTAAAATATATAAATTTATATTTAAATCCTCAACTAAGCCATTATAGAATTATATTATCACTAAGAAAGATTATTCACTAGAAGTTGCAGTAGGGCCACCAGCAGCTTCATCCTCCAATGCCTGAGACGGCGGATGCTCCAATATATTGTCAATCAATCCAAATGTCTTAGCTTCTGAAGGTGACATGAAATAATCTCGCTCCATTGAATTTTGTACCTTCTCAATTGGCAAGCCAGTGTGACGCACATATAATCCATTAATTTGAGCTTTTAACTTCAATATCTCCTCTGCCTGAATCTGAATATCTGTCGCTTGACCTCTTACCCCTCCTGATGGTTGATGGATCATTATTCTAGAGTTAGGCAAGGCGTGACGCATGCCTGGTGCCCCTGCTGCAAGCAGAAGTGAAGCCATACTGCATGCTTGACCAACACACCATGTTGCAACCGGAGGAGTTATGTATTGCATTGTATCATATATACCTAAGCCAGCTGTGACATTACCTCCTGGAGAATTTATATACAAGTGTACCGGCTTCTTACTAGATTCCGACTGTAAAAATAAGAGTTGAGCTACCACTACAGAACTTATTTCATCACTAATAGGGCCCATTAAGCAAATAATTCGTTCGCGTAGAAGTCTTGAATAAATGTCGTATGCTCGTTCGCCCCTTCCAGTCTGTTCAACGACGATGGGTATCATTCCCAATCTAGCTGGTTCGCTGGTACTTAGCATTCTTTGATGGCTACATTTCTCACGAATGCATATCGTTTTAAAAGCCTGACGAACGTATTTTAATGCCATCGTAGTTGCGTTATTCGTATTTTAATAAACCGTTGATTTTATAACCTTCTTCGATTATGTATTAAGCGTAATAATTCATAACATTCACACTTCAAATTCGAATAATAACAGAGGTGGTGTAACAAATAACAATGTTACGCTATTTTTTTTATTCTAAAATTATTTCCAAAGTGACTACAAAATTGAATTTCTGTATTTTCGGAGTAGGTATTTGGACAGTTGACAAATAACTTTCAGTTTTTGCAAACGTCATAAATTCATTTGTCAAAGTCTAATTGACATACAAGGTATCGTTTAAAAATGTTAAAGAAATGAATTATTGTTTAATTATAAATGATGTAATTAAAAATGTTATAAGTTATAACTATAGATTTGTTTTGATTTCGGGCTATGTTTATAAAAAAGTCGTATTCGTTTTGTTATTCGCAACCATCTTCAAACTTCGCAGTCATATATTTTGCTTTATAATGCTGATCAAGCTTATATTTATTACTAGCGGTCCGCCCCGGCTTCGCCCGTACATATTTCGCAATAAAAGGTAGCCTATGTTCTTTCTCAGGGTCTAAAGATTATCTGTGCCAAATTTCATCAAAATCGGTCCAGTAGTTTATGCGTGAAAACCATGTATGGTTTTCACGCATAAACTACATACATACAAACCTTTCCTCTTTATAATATTAGTATAGATTATTGGTCTAAACTCTAAGAGCGTATACGCATTATGCGGGTAGCCGCATTGCGGGTAGCCGTCCGGCACACATTTACGCAGCACAATTATGTACGTAATATTCATTTCTATGCGCACTGTGCGGTCTGCGGTAGCCGCATCGCAGTGCGCATAGAAATGAATATTACGTACATAATTGTGATTGCGGTCAGCCGGACGGCTACCCGCAATGCGGCTACCCGCATAGTGCGTATACGCTCTAAGCTTTATGTAACTCATTCTATCAATGAGACTTGAAATTGATTAATTTCATAGGTATCATCCAAGTTAATTATCCTATCGTAGACTTTGGCTAATAGCACTACTCGATAATGTAATAGTATAATATTATACAGACAATAATACAATACTAGCACGGTAATAATGCGTACTAAAGTAGAAAAAAATGAAAACATCAAATTAAAATCACAAATCTTTCTATTATAATCATACATACATAATTTATAAAACAACGTCATTCATAATTGGATCAATACACTTATTTATGTAAATAAAATACTCCATTATCACATAGATTAGTTCAGTTAAAAACTTAAAAACATTTAAATTGTTGGAGTATAATATTATGGCAGCTTTGTTTGTGGTTGTCTTCGTCTTAACTTCATTAATGCTTCTTGTCGTTTCTTTTCTATCAATAGTTTAACATTAGATGAATCAATTTTATTTTGTTCTGCGTTATTATTAGTATTAATAGGTTTTGCTACACTATTATTATTTTTAACATCTGATAATCCTTTTGTTATGCTAGGAACTTTAGGTTGAAAAACAGTCTTTTTCTGAATTGGTTGATTTTGTGATGACCCTTGTGTTGGATGTTGTGATGTAGTAAATGGAAGAAGCCTTTTAGCCATTAGTCTTTCTCGGGCTTGCTGATGTTTCTTTTTAATTTCGTCTTGGGTACATCTAATTGGGGAATCGCCTGGAACTTTCAATATTAAATTAATAACTACAACTACAAATTTATACTTAAAAAAAACAAAGCTATTTTATAAAAGAAAGTTCATGACAGTGAATATAATTGAGTAGGTACATATTTGTAAAAAGTAAATTAAATACAAGCAAGTAGGAAGATTGTAAACGGTTATGTATTCCACATTGAAGTGGTTCTATAAAAGCAAAAACAAGTACCTATCTTCTCGTCACTTTTATTAAACGGCATTGAGTTGTATCTTCCAAATGCCATTCCACTAGTAGAGGGTTTATTCAATTCTATCATTGATGGAGACTCTGGCATGGAGTTATGCCTGCCAAACAATGATCGTGATGTTGGACTCTCTCCGTGTATAGTTAAATCTTCTAGTACCCAACTTGAATCTTTAGTACTTGTTACATTTTTATTTGTTTCTTTAACAGGCATTTGGGAAAGCCTCTCCAATGCACTATCATTTAAATTGCCCAGCAAGTTATCAAATGAATCATTATTTAACCGTGGCGAGTCATATTTTTTAGTTTTGTTGTTAATAACTGGAGATTCCAATTTAATATTACTAAGTATTGTGTCCATAGAATCTTGATCCATGTTAATTTTTGCACTGGGTTTAAAGTTACTTCTATTTTTTGTAGTAAGAGCTTCAAGGCATGGCCTTTTTGGTGCTGAATGATCATAGTTTATTATATTTTCCTCAACAATTTGACTTGCTCTCAAAAGACATTCATTCATGGAGTCATCAGATTCTAAGCCAGGTTCCGGTTCTTGCTTTTTAAATTTTGAACTCAACACATTCTTTCTAAGGCAACGACTACTTGTACGCAATACACTTTTTGGTGAGCTTTCACTGTTATCACTAAATATGTCATCTTCACTACCTGATTGTGGCTTATTTACATTATTATTTGACTTTGCTTTTTGCTTGATTAACTCATGCAAGTTTTGATTCAATTCTATCAAATCTTGAAATAGTTCAGTTCTTTTTTGTGTTGGTCTCACAGGTTTTCTTTTAGGTAATGGTTTTTCAATTAGTTTAGGCCTTAAAGCTTTTCTACTTTTACGACTCACAGGTGTTGTGTTTTTAGATCTATGTGTAGCATGTTCAGCTTTAGGTGTGTAAAAATTCCATACAACATCAGTTTCTCCCTCTGCTCCATCTTGAGTGCATAAAAATGGCACAGGACTTCCAGCATCTGAATCACATATTGAATCACTGTCCCTCGACGGTGATTCCAATCGATGTTCGGGAGTAGAACATGCTAATACTGAAAGAAAGATAAATTCTTAACAAAATATTGCACCGAAAACCAATTAATTTATACTTACATTAGACAGTGATATTTTGTTACCTTTATTTTTATTTTTAGCAACCATTTCCTGCGATAATCTTCTTTTACTCATAGAACATGTATTTTATGCCCGAATAGAAGTAAATGATTACTTTTAATAACACTTAACTACATAACAAACTGTTGTAACAAAAACAAGGGATAACGTGTTAAAAATGGTTACTTTCAATATAGTAATACTAATAGCGTGTAATTTATAGAAGCAGTCTTTTGTTGAAAGATGTTCAGCAAGATTTTGGTCCTAAATAACTGTGATAAATAATTATTTACGTTTACGAATTACGATTGCCGAGTGCCGTCGCCGACGTCTATTTTCAGATGTCAAATGTCAAATGTCAATGTCATCACTGATCACTCTTCTTTGTTTATGGTCCCACATGTCATCACTCGTCGTTACTTGATTGCTTAGGGCTACCATACACGGGCCACCGGCATATTTCCTGCACTTTTCATACATTTTATATGGACTCGCCGCACACGGTTGACGCCTGTGGCGGCCACACGCTACACGCTTCTAGCTTCTCGTGGCGGCGTTTGTGGCTGTCGCCTGTGGCCCATGGCTCGTGTGCGGCGACGGTTACACACGAAAGAAATATAATTAATATCATAAAGGAGTTATAAAATATACTGTAAGAGGGTTTTATTTATTTACGAGCGGGATCTTTAAATATTATACAGAGTATACACTTATGTAAAAATACTATTTAAATTTTTTATCACTCTTCTATTAGACTTCAAAGTTTTTGGAATTAGAAAGATTATTAGTTTAAAATATTATTTTTGAAGTCCTTATTAATTTACAATGAATCTATTATTTAATCAATGAAAAAATTTTCTACGATATCGATGTGATATCGATGTTACATGTCAACAAAATTATCAGCTGTCGAGAGATGTCTTTTATGACATGCTTGTCTATTGTCTATGTACGCTATTCTCCGCAGTTTCCGTCAAATCGTCAGTCAAACGTCAACAATAGACGTTGGTGGAAGTGTTTTATAATTATTGTCAAGTTATTCGCGATGTGCCACAGGAAGTGACACTTTTATTTTATGTTTGAGTGATCAAAAAACTGGTGCAAAATGCTAGCGGACGGAGAAATTGTTGGTGATGGGTCATGGAACCTCACGATCTACGTGACGGATATGAACGAGAAGCGTACAATGGTTGTAAAGGGCGACATGCATATCGGCGGGGTTATGCTAAAATTAACAGAGAGTTTTGGTAAGTAATGCATTACTCATCAACTTTCTTGATTATTGGGGCAGAATTCGAACCATTATATAGTTATAAAGTATGTTCGATATTTATTTACAGCGACACTTGTTTACCGTATCTGTTGAGATGAATCATTACGGTAGCTACAAGCGATAAAAAAGTTTACCCTTTTATCTCCTGTCGGGGCAAAGGTCTCGAATTTTTTTGTCTGTTCTTTCATCTAATATATTTACTATAGACAGAAAAGAAAAACGCTTGTGTTAGGTATTTAGAAAATTTTCAGTTTGTACTAATACAAAATAATATTCTTTGATTGTTTATGTTTATCAAAATAATATTTTTATCAGCTTACCTCACTTTTAGGAGGAACATTTTAATCCATAAAATGAGAAAAATACGCAATTAACTGCATTTAATGATGTCAGGTATTATCAGTTGTTATTAATAGCTGCCTTAAGCAATGCAGATAAAATAGTTCTCTGGAGGTTGAAAGACTGAGATTGTTGAAATACAGTGAACTCACATTTTTCTGTAATTAAAGGATTCAGGATAGTCGCTATGGTGTATAATGAAAATCACTACATAGTATAAAACAAAGTCACATTCTCTGTCCCTATGTATGCTATCCCTATGTATCTTTAAAACAACGCAACGGATTTTGTTCCGTTTTTTTTTTAATAGAACAAGTGATTCAAGAGGAAGGTGTTAGTATATAATTTATTTGGTTTTAGACAAAGCGGGCGGTAAGCTAGTGTAAGATAAACGGAAGTCTTTATTTTTCACACTATACCTATGTATACAGGGTGTCCCAAAAAGTAGTGATATACTGAAGCTGGGAGGTAGAGGACTTAGAGGGCTATCCGAATCACCCCCATGTGTGTTATGCGATTTTTCGTATTTTCGGAGTTATTACATTTTTTTCAATTTTTCATCTATCGCCGAGTACGATGAGATTTTTATTTATGGTGACGTGAATTATTGCGCTAGATGCTTGATTTTTTTTTGTGTGCTAAGCTGAAAGATAGGCCAATTCAGTATGGTAACATTTACTATCGTTAGATCTTCGAATGGAATAAAAAAAAGAATTAAATGCCAAGAAAGATAAAATTACCCAGTATGTTCATAACTTCAAGGGCCCATAAAAAAATAAAATCACATAAAAAAGGTTTTCCATTTGGCTTTTAAAAACTTGCTCTATCAATCAGGTAGCTACCCTAAAAATTTCATTTTATTATTCTGAAGGCTTCAATTGAAAAATTGAAATCTAAATGTGGTAAGTGCAAAATTTTTATTAACATGATGATCATTAAAACCAATAAATAGGTGTTTAAAATGAATTTTTTTTAAATAGCCCCGCTGTTGCTCAATGCAAGTGCGACATCACCGTAAAAAGTTGTCTTTTTAATGTCTGAATGCTCTTTTATCATATTTAATGGTTTCTTCTGCTACTATGAATTTCCGGATTATTTCGTCCAAATTGTGGCAGTCTCTCGTCTTCGTAGTATCCCCACGGAAAAAATTCAATAGGGTTTATGTCCGGAGACCGTGGAGGCCAGGCTAAAGGGCAAAAATACCCTGAAAGATGGATTGGTCGTTGCAGCCTGCGCATGCGCCGGTGACGCCTGCTTTAAAGCCTGGCCTCCACGGTCCCTCGACCTAAACCCCATTGATTTGTTTCAATGGGGATACTAAAAAGACCACGGCTACTTGAGAGAATGCCCCAATTTGGACGAAATAACCCGGAAATTCATAGTAGCAGAAGAAACCATTAAAAATGATAAAAAAGCATTCAGACATTTAAAAGACAACTTTTTACGGTGATGTTGCACTTGCACTGAGCAACAGCGGGGCTATTTAAAAAAATTCTGGTAATTAAACACCTATTTATTGGTTTTAATGATCATCATGTTAATAAAAATTTTGCACTTACCACATTTAGATTTCAATTTTTCGATTGAAGCCTTCAGAATAATAAAATGAAATTTTTAGGGTAGCTACCTGATCGATAGAGCAAGTTTTTAAAAGCCAAATGGAAAACCTTTTTTATGTGATTTTATTTTTTTATGGGCCCTTGAAGTTATGAACATACTGGGTAATTTTATCTTTCTTGGCATTTAATTCTTTTTTTTATTCCATTCGAAGATCTAACGATAGTAAATGTTACCATACTGAAATGGCCTATTTTTCAGCTTAGCACACAAAAAAAATCAAGCATCTAGCGCAATAATTCACGTCACCATAAATAAAAATCTCATCGTACTCGGCGATAGATGAAAAATTGAAAAAAATGTAATAACTCTGAAAATACGAAAAATCGCATAACACACATGGGGGTGATTCGGATAGCCCTCTTGGTCCTCTACTTCCCAGCTTCCGTTCATCACTACTTTTTGGGACACCCTGTATATAAAATTGGATGCAAAATTTGAAATATGTTGAAACTTTAGAATTACGATAGAATAATGAAAATTCCATGCACTAGCTGTGCTCCGCAGTTTTGCCCGCAGTGCTCTGCTCCTGTTGGTCTTAGCGAGATGATATATAGCCTATAGCCTTCCTCAATAAATGGGCTATCTAACACTGATAAAATTTTTCAAATCGGACCAGTAGATAGCGCATCGATTAGCATGTTCAAACAAACAAACTCTTCAGCTTTATAATATTAGTCTAGATTCATTCATAAACTTCTTGAAATTATAATCTTTTGCACATGCAGATTATAATTATTTAGTTTTATAGCATTCAAATTCATTATTACATTTTAAGAATAAGAAAAGGAAAACCAAAACAGTAGACAAAGTTCTATGGCTGAAATGAGATCACGGGTGGCCAAGAGGTCAGGTGTTACCACCACGGTACGGTTAAAAACGCGGGTATGAATCCCGCGTAATCTAAGTTTTCTGGGGCTTTAAAATTTTATATGATGTTGTTTCTATGAATAAAATACACTTCGATAACACTCAATTGTAGTAGAATTCAAATAATCATTTTATAGATTGTCTCTTTTTGGGCCCAAGTAATAATTTGCAAATCACATATTTTGTCAATAGTCATTAGCCGCTGATGGGAAAAGACCTAACAGGTTTCCATAGTAATAAAAGTAGTACCAGATTCGCAGGGGCTACTGAGAAAGGGAGATGGGTGATGTGCGAGCGAGACGCATGATGCGCGTACGCAGGCATGCGTCCTTCGCGGACGGTATGTTTTACTGAGCAAGTTTTTTGACCAATACAGGTGAACTACCGACTGTGACATGGAAATTACATCAAGATAGCATAGCAGAAGCAGTAGCTAGTAGCATATCACGCTGTTTAATCGATTTCGTAAATGTTTTACTTACGTATTTGTTTATGATAAGTAAAAGCAATCGATAAATTCAATTGCATCATCTCTTGCACTAAGATGTTATTACAGTACAGAAATTATTTATATTACCTATTTCCATCTTTATATTCATAAGAAATGAGTTAAGGCGCCTACGCCAATCTAAAAGATAACTTTCAAAATGGCGCTTGATATTCACCCACCATAATTTAATGTGTATGAATTATTCAACGTTTACGGGAACTTAAATATCTTGAATATTTTAAAACGAGATAGTAAATTGTTAAGCACGATCGCGAAAATGGCTTGACCTTAAATGGAAATACTTAGAGAGAGAAAAAACTAGACATTGAAGTAAATCTGAGCCGAGAAAAGTTGGTGTCCTTATTGGGCCGAATTAGTTCTAGACGAATGGAAATAAGATATAAATCGTATTACCTAATTTAAACGTCTTATTTTCCATGGGTTATTGCTATTCGTATATTATACAGTACTTACAGTAGAACGTACGGTAGGTATTATGCTCAGCTATAATTTTCATCAATAGTTAAACTTTCATAATATGTATTTAAAATGTAATAAAAGCAAAACCATTTTATCGGGTAACAACTCAAAATATGTATTTGATTAAGTGTTAAATTTGCAATACAAAATCTGTACATATGGCATACATTTCCTTTTAAAGAAACTCATTTTCACGGCCATCTCTCGTATGGGCATAACCAGAGTTTTGATGATAAGTAATTGTCTATTTACCTCGTTAAGTTTGCTCGTAATATCTTACATGAATATATTTCGAAATTAACAGAACAAGATCATACGAAAGTATCGTTCTCGATTTTACTAAAATCTCGACATGACGACAACTCGATATTGTTTGTACCTATGAAGTGGATCCAATTGAAAAGAAAATCGTTGCAACCTATCTGCCTTGCGTGTATGTACATGAATACGTCTAGTTTTAGCAAATAATATAAGCATTGCTTAAGATAAGATATGAACGTTTGCATAACATCTACTTTAGTCTCAAGATTGAGTTATCTTTATATTACAATCGTTATATCTGTTACGAACCTAATTTAGATTAGGTACTTTGTGTCTACTGTTAAAACACTTCAATGTAAATGATATGCATCATTTCGATATTTTTAGTGATTTTACTCCTAAAAATTCGTAGGAATTATTGGTCTTTACTTGTGAACTGCTATTATACTTAAAATTAATTTCATTCTCTTTGTTTCCTGTTTTATTCGCGGCTACGCCCGCGTAAATAGCATAGTTATAGTAAATTTCCATGGGAATGAGATGTTTCACTGCGGTAAAAAATAGCCTATAATATCACACAAAAATCATATCGTAACATGGCTCCTTTGCTACATGAAAGAAAGGCAAACAAACGCACTTTAGAATTTATAATATTAGCTGAGAATAGTAAGGACCTACTTCTTATAAAATACAATATGTATATTCATAGGATATGAAGAAATTGCGAAAAATATCGTTAACTCCAAAACCCAACAATAAAACTTCACCAACTATAGACTCGAGTTAAAATTGAATGCACATAAGTCCGTAGTAGTTTTCTTCAAGTATCCTATAGGCTGCGAGATAACTATGTAGAGTGTATATCCGGCGTCTCCATCCCGCTACTAGATAACGTTATCATCCGCTCATTGTCCCCCTATGCAGATGACCAACGTGCTGTAGGTTGTTGACTTGGCTAAATTAAGCAGAGAATGCAGTATCTTACTGGGCGATTTTATGACAACTTACAACTTGATTGATAACTGTGAACGCACAATGGAATGCCAGATAAGGGGTTCAAAGTATAGATACGAGTCAATATATTGTTGGGTGAACTGTTAGACAAATGAGCGTTTGTTTTGACTGGTATTTCTGTTAGAAATATAAGCACTGAACCAAAAAGGAATTAATAAATAGAAACATTTTTTTTACCGTGTTTGGCCGGAATTTAATATGATGACGATAGATGATTTCTATCTTATCCTTCCATATCAAATAAAGAGAGGTTAACAGTTTCGGCTAATTTTAAAAGGAGCGTATTAAATGATTTCATAGTCAATATTTTATGGAAATAATGTGTATAGATAGTTGTCGCCAATAATTGTATTCATACATAGGTTTTATACATTGGTTGTTGCTTACATAATACACATTCATCTAAATTAAGAATCGATTTTATTAGCTGATGTAAAGCAGAAAGGGTGATATGTTCCTTATCTAAAAACGTTTACGATAATATTCATCGCCCCATGAGCCCACGTACACAGCCTGTCATGGTTAAATGTTATAAAGAGCCCGCATTATCGGGTGTTAGATAAATTCGATCATTGTAATGGATTTAATCCATACACTATACATGTAGTGTTTCACATGCAATCAGAGGTCCCACACTGCTTCGTAACCTTAATAAGTATAATGACAATATAATTGGTATAACAGCAGTCTCTTGCGCAAGTTTAAAGACTAGATTGACCATAATTATGTGAGTTGTTTTAAAATATGTATATCCGGTAAGTAAATAGTAGAACAATTGTTCAAGATCGAGATGCAGCGTGGAAGGAGTGTCACCAACTAGGGCTGGCTGCCGGACGCTAACGGTCGCGCGCATTCCGCCCCCTTTCCCTCCACCCGGCCAACTAATTGCTTCTTATGCGCGAATGTCTGACCATTTTAAGTCTTTTGTGCGGCAAGAACTCCCAGCATTATTCCCAGATTTGTCTCTGGTTCAGTTAAATACATATTCGTTTGTGGAATTCGCTAATTGCTTCCTGTGTTTTTAGTGTGTGGCTTTGAATTTAGGAAGTGTCTAAACTTTCTTACATTTATATCTTAACGTTGATTCTGAGAAATTACGATTTTCTTTATTTATCGTTCCCGGGATTCCCATTTCCTGCCTTGTACCTACCCTTTTTGTGAAAGTTTTATAGCCATAATAAATATGAGTATGAAGAGTGAAACCAGATTATTTATGGATGAAGTAAATATTATCTTCTGCATCAACTGCAATTACATGCAATTATTCAAGATGATAATTGTCACCTGCGTTACCTTATTGGTTATTTATAATTTCAAACGGCCTGTTATTTAGCACACTTGCTCCATATTTCCTAACACATAACAAATTATGTTTATGTACTTGATTATAACAGCAGCGTCTGGTATTAAATTAATGTTGCATTCCGCACTTGATTTATGATATCATCTTAATAAGGTTCATCAATATCACGTCACCTCTTGTATATTACGATGTTGCTGATGTATTTAATTATCCTTCATGAACTTCCTAAAATCAGGTTTTATCATCGTATGTATTATAATGAGCTAACTGTTCTTGAGTTTTAAGTTGTGTACCAATGAAATAGTATGATATGTTTCTTTCAATAGATGTTGTATACATCGAATACTACATGAGTCGTTAACCACAATACACATGGATGATTCAGGATCGCGGATGACTACAGCGGTCACGCATGATACGGACCGGTTCTGCTCTACCATCAATGACGTCACTTTGCGGATTGGAAAACGTATTCAGAAGAAGGTGATCGGGTTGGGCACCATCGAACGAATATGTTCAATGTAATATTGACATCTGATTTGGAACTAATGAAATAAAAGCTGTATTTATTTTTAATTCGTGATTCATAGAGGTTGGCTCAGTTGATAATACATTATTTATTAGATAAGAAAATATGTACGTGCCTAAAGGAAAAACTAATCACTGTTTTAATGGTCTTAAAGTTGCTTTGTACTGGTTTTACGGTAGGCTTACGGCTCGTAATATTTATTTTGGTATTACAGTCATAAATCGCGGCGTGAAAATTCAAACTCGTCTCGTTCCAATTCAAAATTCTATTTATATTCTCCTGACTTCACCCGAGCGGGTTACGTAGAATTTCTGTTAGAAACAATACGGTGTTTGTGGCTTGACCACGTACCAGTTAATACTGATGTAATACGAATTAAACTTAGCTATTTGAACATTGCATTCATTGAGCGCAATATATTCTACATTGTCTCAATCTTACTGTATTTTGATAAATTAATCAAGCTACGTGTATTGATGTTATTTAACACGTATCACATTACTTGAAAACCACAACATATTTTTAGCCACCAGATATTGTCGTATCGTTAAAGTTAATGAAACTATCAAATGTACATATCAGTGGCTTTTAATAAATTATAGTTTGTTTGAAGCATAAGTTCTCAATTTCTCAATAGATCGAGGACACTAATGCTATAAGCATTAATAGTTAGTTGTTTATTCGTTTTCAGCATTAGTTATAGCAATTTGTTTATAATATGTATACCTAATACCTATTGAAACATGAAGCGCATTTTAAACACATTTTAAAGGTTGCGTTGTTTTCACTGTGCACTCATAACTTGACACTACGTTATTTACTTTATCAGGTCAAGGTCTTCCATAACATCACAGCCACTCCTTTTATTTACCGATCCATTAAACGCAATTGTTCTCTGCAGCAGTTCTTTGTTCGTAATTCTGCCTTTAATGTTTTCTTGTTGAATACATCCTTTTTATACCCTTCATTCATTATCTTGACCATTATGTTATCAAGAATTGAATTACGCTTGTCTACTGTCTCGGTTGTCGTTTTAGCTCCAATGTCATTGTTGTGAATAGATTAAAGCTAATTGCATTTATCATTATTGTGCTTTATTGCGTCAATGTATGATTCTGCCTTCTGGGATACAGTAACTCTTTACGAGTAATTTAAACTTGTACAAGGAAAACATGTTTCACGCCGTATGAGGTAAACTATATTATAGTAGAGCCATTTTAATAGGCAACATTTGACAGTTCAACAAAATTCAACAACGTAACCTAGTAACGACAACATAGAATAACATGATATTTCGTTTTGTTAGAACTGCACATTTGCTTAACTTTTTTCAATTACGACCACATATTTATAATAATAATGACCGATACAAGTAATTTTAAGATTTCATTTTACTGATAAACCATTCTAAACATAATAAACAATTTCTGAATTGAAGAACTGACGTCGCTACAATTTTGTGTCAATAAACCTTTTTTCTTTTTAAATACCAGAGACGTTACTCTAAAAATCGAAATTTGACATCTAGAATCGAATGCATTGATTACTTGTGAATAAAAATCATCATAAATTAATAAATTCGATTGACAAATGTTTCAAATCCGTATCGATTAATTCACTTTAATCGATGTTTTTAAGTAGGTTACCTCTCTTCGAAGATAAAATTGATAGACGTCAAATGTTGCCTATTAAATTGGCTCGACTATAATAGGTATTTTAATTCAAGCTATTAAAGCATATTTGTCATAATGTAGACAAATAACCTTGGCATCTGAACAAATTTTAGTGTAATATTGTTCGTTATAATCCTTAAAAATTTATAACTTATTCGATTTTACATGATCCTGTAAACTTCATAATCTTCAACTTTCTCCTTCTTAAATCTACTACTGGTTATTTCACAGTCACAGTCAATATAGCGTCTAAGTTTAATTCCGTATTACTTTTTTCATCATAATCTGATAAAGTTTTTACTTCATGTACAAGATGCATGTTTACTCGCATAAATCTTGCCCATTTCGACTCAATTAAGCTTGTATAATTTAAAATGAATTTCCAGCCTATACGCCCCTACTTCAGCTGTGAGTCATTCATTAATATATTCGTGAATAGAAAATTTATGGGCTTACACGGTACCTTAATTACAACCAGCGCCAGGTTACAAGCATCATTAAAAATTTCAACCTGAAACATCCTGGTTATTACTAGCTGGCTATTACTCGCTTTTCTCACCAGATGTCGATGCTCCAGTTTTACGTGTACGTACGCCAACACATTTACGATGCGGTGCCTGTCGTATTTCGTAACTTGGATTACGACAACAAATAACCGTTTCTATTCTTATAGTATTTATCGTAGGAGCAAGATTGTAAAGCTCTAGGCATTAATTACTGGGAACACATTTTCTGTGCTCAGTTTGATTTATTGGTACGTCTTATTAGTTTTATGGTGTAGACGTATGGGATAATTGAAAACGATTATTGGCTTATGTGGTCTGATGGATAAAGTAGAAGTGTTAGATGACTGAAGATAATGTGCTATAAGTTAATCCTAAGTGGGAAAGGAGCTGAGTATGAAGATTGTTTCATAGTGATATAATTCCTGGAATTATGAGTTGGGATAGACAATAGTGGAAATGTCAAAAAGGGCACGCAGAAGGTGCCCGTTCTGACCCCTTTACTATGTAAAGAGTAGCGTTTTATGTACATTTTGAACCGTAGAATAAATTTGTTTTTCATACTTGCGTAATGAAGTTAAGTCACGTACGAATGTAAAAAATTCAACATCTTTTACTCGTTTTTGTATTTACAGTTATTTAGTTCATTGATATTTGTTTTATCTTTTTAAACTGGTGAAGTATGTGCTACAATTTATTTATATGTACATATTACATTATTAGTAGCAATTTAATAGAAATTAATAATTTAATTTCATTCACAATAATTTTTTCATTTCTTTACTTTGTATGCCTGTATAATTGCCCCAAATGTATAAATAGTCTTAAAATCCGGTCCTCTTGTAATCTGCAAAGCCCTGCTTGAGACAGAGGGGTCGATTGAAGAGGTCATTGATCTGAGAGATTTAAATACCCTCAATGTTGGTATGACATATGTTTCGTGTGATTCAACTTATTTAAAGTAATTATTATTCTTGGAACCTTTCTAGTCTTTTTTACTAAAAATAAATTGTGAAATACGCGAGTGTGTCTAATCTTGACAAGTTACACTTGGCTGCACTTACCCAAGTGCCATTATGATCAGAAGAGCAAGTCATTCTTGTAATAAGCTTGGGCTTTACATTTTAAATTAAAACGAGCACAATCCTATTAGGTAAGTTCCTACGTGACCACCCGCATACGCGATGTTTATTATCCTTAAAATAATAATAAGAATTAAGAACAACTAGATTGTCCTTATTGTTGGGTTATTTGAATTTGCCTAAATATTTGACGTGATTACGCGCCCGGAAAAATGCTTTGCTCCATTATTGTGTGTTAAAGAAATATTTAAGCAGCTTCATTGTTTAGTATTTGCTGTTCGCTTTTTCAGAAACGTTGAATATTTTTCTGGAGAAAATCTATCGTGTTGCTTGCAGTACTAATAGACGGGTTGTAGTGAAGCAATAATGCATTAATTTTCACCTCTACGCCGTGGGAAATAAGGATTTCCATCGAGCGATAAGTACAAGTGTTGGTTCCCACGCGAAATGCGTTTCTGTCTAAGTGGAGAGATAAATATTTGTAAACTAAACAACTGTGAGCCCCTGACCTTGCTTCGGTGTACTGTGACACGGATCGTGTTTTGTTTGAAATATTTGTCGGATAAATAGTAAGTAGCGAATTTACTTAACCTCAACTAATTTGAAGGTATGTACAAATGTACATGTGTTAGCGTGTACGCAGACATGTACATTTTTCTTATTGGATTTCTTCATAAGTATTTACCTATGAGGATAGCCGAGTATATTGTGAAGGTAATCCACCTTTACTATTGATGACCATTTGTTCAAATACACAGTTTTTTGTTCTACAATGTTTGAAATCTACTTAATTTTGGAAATTTTATTTTATTCTGTACTGGAAGTAACTAGTTAACTTATTTTTGAAAGAAGATTTTAATTTGCAATTTAAATATCTATTTTGAATATGAGCCCAGATCAAAGCATGTTCTATTCAATCCTGCAAACCAAACACTGCATTAAGGGCGTATAAACGAGTCATTGCTCTAGAATTTAATCAACCAAATGGGATCCCAGACATCATCTTTAGTGGCACATGGCCGCCCTGTGGCGCTCCGTCCCGACTAAAATAGACAAGCATCTATTTATACGGAGTGTATCCGTTCTGCGCACGCGCCGCTCGCGTAAATATGGCGCCGATTTGTAGTGCCTATTCACTTGGGGGGAATTATAATGGATTTATTGGTCTATGCATATGCAAACGATAACCTATCTGGCTGTTTATGGGTGTGCTCGACTTCCTATAGGATTTCCTTTAGCAAAGCGATACTGATTACATATTGCCTTGGAATTAATGCAAGTTTGTGGTCTAATGATTTTCTCGTTGAACGTTGGTTTTTTTTCTGGTGTTATTACGTAGAGTCCGATGGAGAAGAAGAACCAATAAAAGGTTCTGTTGAGCGATTCAGTCAATTGGAATAATGATGTAAATTCTCCATTATATTAAGTTGCAATGATGAATGTTTCAAATGAAAATATCACATAATGTTATTAAATCAGTGATTTAAATGAGAGTGAGTCTTTGTTATAGTTGAACTTTACGTTTACTGCAAAAAATTTATTTCAACATTCATAATTTGATTTTTTTAAATCTCTGTATATTTTTTATAGTGATATAAATTAACAGCATTTAATAGCAAGAGGAAGTCACCGTTGAATTGCCCTTTCATTAAACATAATTATTTATCATGATATACTTGTACACACCTTTCTCTCCTTATAAAACAGGATGTGATGAAATTAATAAATTACACACCAAGTTGCTCATTATACTGTTAATCGATCATATTTTATAGCTTATAGTATTAATGCTATATAATATTTTACGTAAGGTACGCCAATTTAACAAAAAGCTACTAAGAGCGGATGCAAAACATCAATCTTAGTTAATGCAAAATGCGATAGAAACTGATAACCCGGCAGCACTCCCACGCCCTCACATTGTTGGTAATCTTTATATCATCGGTCAATGTGACTAACTTTGAAATAGATTGCATTTTTCTATATAAGTACTTTGGCGATCGCAATAAAAGCAAAGAAGCTCTAAAAACGACTGTAAAAACTCGGATAGTGGACCGTTATGTTCTTTAGCCAAAATGTATTGTTTAATATTGCAAAAAATGTGAAAGGTTGCTGTCCGACTTGGGCGTAGCTTATCTCCAGCCAATCTTAAATAGGATAATGGCCATAACGTGTATTGTAATAAAAGACTAACAAGTATCGAAGCCTTAACATTGCCACTTTGATTTGCGTGTCCATAAATTAATACAGCCATTAAGGCACAGCAAACAAAAAACACGACTCGCCCAAGCATAATGATGTAACAGAGGTGACGCTATAACAAGCCTATAAATAAAGTCACTTCAAACCATACACCGTTTCAATTCATTGACCACACCGTCCGTCACGATGTTCCTGCGAGGTTTTAATTTAAAATGTCATTACAGAAACACATTAACAAGATGTTAGAATGCCGTGACACGATGCGTTCATGTGAATTAAATGTTAAACTGGTTGGTCTATTAGTGTACGAAGATGGTTTTAAAACATAAACAAATAAAATATTTTCTTCTTGTCCTTTTTTCAAACATAGAGCTAACTTAGAGCTCCCTTTCAAATTCCAATTTTGGTCACCCTGAAAATATGAAATGGTTAATATTTGGGGCATTTCACGCGAAGCGGACACAGATTTTTGGGTCAGGTTACCGATTTCGTTTATATTTTAGTATGTTACACCTGTTTATATCCTCGGTATGTATACGAAATATTTTTGCATTTAGAAGCTTAGTTTTCAAAATACAGGTCTTTGAAGATGTCAGCAAGCGCGAGGCATGCATGACTTTGTATGTAATTATCAGTTCAAAAAAGGATTTTTTTAATAAATTGATGACTGAATAATAACCCACATTATAAACCCTTTTTATTCTCATATTTTTGATTTCGAATTTATTATTAAATTCCTAAGAAAAATTAAAAAATATTTTTCTTTGTAATTTTTTACAAACTTAGCATATTTTAAAAAATTTTTAAGATCATTAAATAAATGGCTTATATTATGCTTAAACTACATGCCAAGTTCTAGAGTGGTCATCGCAGAAGTTTCGAAGCTACATGTATTATAATTGCGAAACGCGGCAATATCCCCATACTAGCCCTAGTTGGTTAGCGCGACATTCTGCAGTGGGGATGCAGATATATGGGGATATTGCCGCGCTTCGCCATTATAATACATGTAGCTTCGAAACTTCTGCGATGACCACTCTAGAACTTGGCATGTAGTTTAAGCATAATATAAGCCATTTATTTAATGATCTTAAAAAATTTTAAAAATATGCTAAGTTCGTAAAAAATTACAAAGAAAAATATTTTTTAATTTTTCTTAGGAATTTAAAAATAAATTCGATATCAAAAATATGAGAATAAAAAGGTTTTTAATGGGGGTTATTATTCAGTCATCTATTTATTAAAAAATCCTTTTCTTTAACTGATAATTACATTCAAAGTCATGCATGCCTCGCGCTTGCTGACATCTTCAAAGACCTGTATTTTGAAAACTAAGCTTCTAAATGCAAAAATATTTCGTATACATACCGAGGATATATACAGGTGTAACATACTAAAATATAACCAAAATCGGAAACCTGACCCGAAAAATCTGTGTCCGCTTCGCGTGAAATGCCCCATTTGTTACTTTTTATTCGGTTCAAAAAATCGTCACAATAATGCTTATTCCAACATAACTTTTGAACAACATGTAGATGTAGGTTCTCCCAAAAATTTTATCAAACACTATATTAATTCCCATGATATCATACTCCAATAAAAATGTCGTCCATTTCTACAGTTCTTTGAATATTTTTTTTCCGCTGTGGTCACAGTCTTGATTCTCCTGCACAAATACGTTATCTGGGTCACGGTCCATCGTGAACCTCGTTTTGGCCCATGTTAACCTCTATTACTACAGGACTGCGTCATGATCGCTTATAGCAGAAACATCGATACGATAATTACAAAAAAAGCAATGACGCATCGATCTTCGACTCGCGCGCTTTCGCAGTTACTATATTTCAATTTTTAATGATTCTTTGAAATGCAATTAGTCCCATCATTACCAAATACCTTGTCTATAGGCATTTTGTAATTATTGTTCTACCTACTTAGTACTTATACTAATAATTTCGTCGCCTTCAAATTGCTCCAAGCCAGTTTAAAACATGTTATCTTTATTCGAAACCAGATCATTAGTCTGTCCTTATTTTCGACATCAGTAATTTATTATGCATTCGTTATGCACTGCATTATTTAATAACTGTTTTTGAGTGTCGTGCCCCAATTCTTAAATTGGTTCACCGACTCTTTCAATTGTAATGATATTTATTTCTCTACATTGTAACACAGATAATATAAAATTTAAATATAGTTCACAGAAAAGGTACTTACATGTATTTTATGGCCATGTGAAGTCTAAGTAGAGGTGGGAAAGGTCTTAACTCTTAATCAATAGGAGAAAACGACACGAATACCTCTTACAGCTTAATTGATACATGTGAAACTATCAAGTACTCAACCTACAACACTCTTAACTCTATATTAGTTTTAAAGCCCGCTCGGGTAGGGCGCAGGTTTGAAAGTTGATTTTTTATCGCAAAAACTCTTGTTTTCCCAACGAGATTCCGACATTTGTTTATGGTTGTTGAAGAATATAAAAACGTCTATATGTCCAAGAATGCAGCCTGATTTCTAATTGTAATTTGCGGTGTCCATTCCGCTGCTTAGATTACATACGTTATCAATTTGCGTATGTTCAAAGAATCACAATGGCAGCTGTCGTAACAGCTGGTTACCATATTGAATGTGACGTCAATGTATGGTAAGTTGATTGAGTGCACTTAGATTCACATGCTTTTCATGCGTTGCATTTGATATATTATGGTAATGTGAACGCTAAAGTAATAATTTATGATAAAGTGACACTATAATTAAAATAACGTCTATTATTAAAAACATATAATTAATTTACCATTTCACGAATAAACGCACCTTTATTATCTTCAGACCCACCAATTATAAGTGAAAGGTTTTTAATAAAATGTGAGAGACATAATAAATACTCTTAGAGAAATAAATGTGCTTTTGACGCCTTACTTTCTCTTTTATTGACGGTTTTGAGATGGTTATAAAAAGTTTGTAAGTAGCAAGACATAGGTTAACAATTTGATTGACTGCGACGACGGTTTGCAATGTGCTAAGTGGATGATGACGGACATCACTCCCGCTAGTTTTAAAACGATGTTCCAACCGATCTAAATTACTGACAGACGAGTTGGCTCAGATAGCAATAAATCTGCGAAGTAAATGTTGCAACATTTTATCGTGAGAATACATGAGATAATGTTGTCCAAAAATGCGAGAAATTCGCTGCGCTCCTCTCATCGCCTTATCGGACAAACATTTACTTGGCCGAGATTTCTTTACGCATGCTTTATCATAAACAAAATGTTCCAAATCTGAATTGGTTCAATGACTTCAGTATTTAACTGTTTGTTGCGATGTTTCACGTGAAGCATTTTTGGGGCTTCGATAGGGATGATTATTTAGCTTCGCCTCGCTAATAGCAGGCTTCAGAGCATTGCGCCTCAATTGATAATTGCTCTAGAATTGCTAATTGAAGCGGCCGCAGACTATATAATTTGTCTAAACAGATACACGGTCACTGATCTCGAAATGATAAATGGGATTAGAACATTCGTGTTTAATTTAAATCTACAATGTGTTTAAATTCATAATGTCTCAGATGTTTCTAAAGCTTATTAAACTGATGATTTAATAGCTGGAGAGCCAGTGAACCCTGGGACTAACGGTCTCCCTGTAAGGCTAGAATTTTGTATACTTACGATTTATGGCATTCTAAGAGCAATAGCCATGACCTGGCAGGCGTCAGCCCTGCACGTCATCAGCCCCTTTATTTTTTAAACTGTTAAAAAAATTGGTTTTCTAAACTTGTTTCTGTAAATTTGAAAATTTAATAGGATAAAGTTTATTTATTGTACATCTTAAAAAAAAATTGACAGGCGATTACAATAAGCAGAAGTATATGACAGATCAATTAGAAAACGCACAGTTGATGGGGTAAAATAAACTTTATCCTGTATACTCGAAATTTTTATATGTGTTCAAATAAACGTCTCAGAGTAAGTATGTACAATGCCAGGTGGTTTTGAACAGCATAAGACCTTGACAGGCGAGGGGACAGTTGCTAAGGGCGTGCGAGTGGGAGGTTTTGCGTGAATGCATATAGTGCATTCTGTCTGTCACTCCTGATGGTCGTAGCGTGATGATACATAGCCTATCACCTTCCTCGATAAATGGGCTATCTAACAGCGAAAGAATTTTTCAAATCGGATCAGTAGTTCCCGATATTAGCGCGTTCAAACAAACAAACAAACTCTTCAGCTTTATAATATTAGTAAAGATTTATTTTATTTAAACGTACAAATTTAATATTAAATAATTTTTGTTTTGTAAGTTTTCGCTTATCTTATAAGATCTATAAATATACCATCTAACAAATGAATGAAATAATTTTTCAAATCCGACCCGTGGTTCCTGAATCCTGATATTAGCGCGTTCAACATAGCAAACAAACAAGCAAATTCTTCAGTTTTATTATATTACCTAGTATAGCTAGTAGTGTCACTACTATAATATAGACTATGTATAATAACATCACATAGCGTGGCGACGCGGCCACGATTTAAAAAAAAAAGCTTCGTTACAGCTTCTGGCCTTTATTTTTTCTGTCTAGCCCATGTCTAGCCCCCTTTCGCAACGCGCGATATGGAACATACTTGTTCCAAAAATATTACAAAATAAATATTAGGTGGTGTAGGTAGTACTTTAAGAAGACATTGATTGCTCACATATTTATTTATCATAATCATCATAAAGAAAGTTATTTGAAGTACCTACCTATGCATTTTAAAATATTAAAAAAATGAAATAATGTATTTTATTGTGATTTTAATACATTTAAAAAGCTTTTTTGATTTGAATTATAAAACACAATAAAATACATTGCATTTACTGTATGCGTTCATGTAAAATTTCTTATTTGCACGCCGCCCTTAGCAACTGTCCCCTCGCCTGTCAAGGTCTTATGCTGTTCAAAACCGCCTGGCATTGTACATACTTACTCTGAGACGTTTATTTGAAGACATATAAAAATTTCGAGTATACAGGATAAAGTTTATTTTACCCCATCAACTGTGCGTTTTCTAATTGATCTGTCATATACTTCTGCTTATTGTAATCGCCTGTCAATTTTTTTTTAAGATGTACAATAAATAAACTTTGTCCTATTAAATTTTCAAATTTACAGAAACAAGTTTAGAAAACCAATTTTTTTAACAGTTTAAAAAATAAAGGGGCTGATGACGTGCAGGGCTGACGCCTGCCAGGTCATGGCTATTGCTCTTAGAATGCCATAAATCGTAAGTATACAAATTTCTAGCCTTACAGGGAGACCGTTACTCCCAGGGTTCACTGGCTCTTGGACCATAAGTGACTAGTGTTTTATTAACTTGATGAAATGCCGCATGGTAGACGATGATTATTTCTTTCGAAACACACGCGACCTCGTAATTATCTAAATAGCATTACGTATGCAATAGATACTACTTGGAATACTTAATGATTACTCTGTGTCATACTTTCACTATTCACCCACTGTTGGGAGTGGGCGATGACGGAAAATATGCGTATTGTTTGAATATTTTATTCATGTATCTGTTTTTGTTTCAGGTAAAGGTAAGCTGCACTTCCAGAATTGAATTGGTAACGTAATAGAATAATTCAACAAAAGCGGCAGTGGACATGATATTTTCCTGACCTTATTTCTTTATTTTTGTTTTGTCGCAGTTGTTCAACCCAAAATCTAGAGCGTACACCGGTTTATTATCTAATCTTGGATCTTACTAGCTTTTCTTTACTACGAACAGATGTTTTACTATCAATGGAACCGTTGTTCCTGATGGAATCAGATTTATATCTAAATCTATCTCTTCATTCGTGTGAAGTAATCTTTTAAATATGTATATTGTAATTTTTATTCATATAGATGTTATGTTTTTGTTGAGTTTCCTGTTATTAGATCGATATGGTCATTGGTCATTAGTGACAAATGCGTAAAATAGTTGGTTTTCCGTTTCGATACACGTACGTGGATGTCCGATTGTGCCGTAGAGGCGAATTGCGACATAAATTACAATATTGTTATTATAAACCTTTTATGGTTTATAAACTGTGCAAAGTGTCGCAAACACTTCGATAAAAGGAATATAAAGAGCTCATATTTCCCGTATTGTTCCTTTTAAATTTGTATTTCTACTATCTTTTTCTGGTCCCTAAAGATATGCCATAGTTTAAATTCGTAACATTCTGCATTTCGCTTGGCTGAGTTGTATTTGAATGTAGTAGGCGCAGCAATCATTCGATTTATGCGGTATGCATGGACCCGAAGCATAAAAGGATTGGTCGTGGGCTAAACATAATCACATTTGATGTTAAAATAGAGCTGCGAGTTACAATTCAATGTGGCTTAATGCGTATGATCTCACACTATCCCTTACGGATACATTTATTACGATCTGAAGACCGGCCATGTTGACAGTTTCCTCTAAGATTGCTACAGCCGCATCCAACGTTTTATCTGTAATCGACGTAATAAAATTCCAAATTTATTATCTCTATCTTGGTTAAGTAGTTCGATTATCTCAGACAGTTTTCTTTAATTATACATCTTCTGGCTCTGGCATAGGGCTCACTTTTGATTGGTTTATTGTTGCCTCGGCATAGTAGAGTTTACCTTGCCTGATCGTTGGACGATTTGAATCGATTTTATGGCCTTTGGTTTCCGATTTGTCGTTAGTGTTGGGATTATCAATTTACAGCTTAATGTGTGGCCCTTATCTACAGGTAATAAAGTGAATCTCCGTTATTTAAATTGCCGTAAAATTTTGTTTTATGTTTTAATTTCCATCTAAATTTACGTTACTCCTACGGAACAATCGGAAAACTACATTTTCGTAATTCATTTATGACTAATGTTAACAAACTGTGTTATTTTATTTTTGACATATGTACATAGTCTTCATGATCGTCAAATAATTATTATCTTGCAAAAAATATTATTTAATAGTTAGTGGTAAATAATATATTTATAGTATTCATCTGACGCTATGTAATATGTATTATGCAGAACAGTGTTGCATTTACAAACTAGATAAAATGGTCAGGGATGACTAAAGGTCGCGTTATCTAAATGAAACAATGAATAACGCTAACGGTTACACCACTTTATAAGCACAAATTGGCTTGATGTTATTGAATTCATTGGGTTATGTCATAAACATGTATTAAATAAGATTTGTCCTTGTTGATTACTTCTCGACGGAGCCTTTTATGCCAGATGCATAGCTATATGTTTATGCATATTGATAAATAATAATTAATTCCATTGCTAATAATATATGAAGTGTTAAACCAAATAAAATATATAATTATATTTAAGTATTATGTTATCATTGTACTAAGGAAGGTAAACATTTCAACAGAGACATTTTTTCTTAGAGCAGAACTAGGTTCCTGAGACTTCAATCCATAAACAAAACGTTTATGATGTCCATGGAAGTATTTCTCCGTTCTTTCCCAGAAAACGATCCAGATAACCATAACTAAAAGGATACCCCGCGGCTCTATAGCTATAAATAATTTGTAACCTTTGGCCAGAGATTGCTTCACAGCCATCAGGTGGCAGACCGCCTCCGCGACGGAAGCGGTGGGCGGAGATCAGATCTATCGCGCCCACTCTCCGCTTATGTCACCGATAAATTTTTCATCTTAAAAGGACAGCTGTGCAGAATACTATTGTTACTACTAACGGATCTCTGTTTGTGGGACCCTAATTGGTCGTGGTTTGTGGTTCGAATATCGTGTGTGGGTTTGATAGACTTTCTACGCTATCAATTCTTTGGATGATAACTTAGATGGATGATGTATTTGATAAGATTTGTTAGGAATGTACCAGATCATTTGCAAGAGATGGTAATCACTGATCAGCTTATAATCTACAATCTTTATTGGCAATTTTACAAGTAAAATTATATTCCACGTCTTCGGGTGTGAATTTACCATACCTGAATCGATTTACACTTCCAGATTCCGATGAATACATCTGACGAAGGAGGAGAATTGCCAATTTCTAAAGTATAATAGGTACATTCATGAATTAGGGCTGATTTTTCAATCCTTGGTTAGAACTTATTCGTCGAATAATGTATAAAACTACCATTTTAAAAACGTATTCTAATTGCCCGTATTTGACAGTTTACGTGACATTTTAATATTATCGTGTAATACTTTATTGGACCGATAAGTTTTAACCAAGCATTGAAAAATCGGCCCTTAGCCTAATTGTAATTACTAATATATGTATAAAACGCTTCCGACTGTCACCCTAAAATAGTACTCAATCGGTTAATTCAATAGGCATCAGCAGCCACAAAGTAAATACCAAATGTAAACAATCATGAAAGTGGAAGCGTGTGTTGTCTATGTTTAACGAATGGTATAAGATTTATTTACTTGATAACGGTTTTGTTTAATTACCCACTGTTTACCGTCCGTGCATACTAGAGGTTAACATAGTGTCTTAAAGCAGTATTGTTTCCAGTGAGGGAAAGTGATGGCACTAGACGACCCACATAGCTCTGTCATTCTTCCACACTGGTAATAATACTGCTTTAAGATATCATTGTTATGACTCCTCGTCATAAAGAAAATGTTAAGCTGTAAATTGTTATAGCGTTATATTTGTGTCATGGTTCTAGCTGCACTTTCGTAAAGTGCATCGTGTCTGGAAAGTTCTTTGATATTCATACAAATGTTGATTGTTGATAGTGTCGTGGTAATTTGTCGGCTGACGTTGTTTGTAACTTGAACAATCGACAATTTTGCAGTGTTAAAGTGTGAAGATAACTCTTATGGCGTAGAGCCACTTTTTGATTGACTTGGTATGTGACTTGGTCTAGAAATTATTTGTTTATTTTACCAGTAATTATTTAATTATTTGTTCATTTGATACCTTTTCATTATATGACATAGTAGTGTGTAGAAGTGTCCATATTGATTCCAAAACATATAAAGGAAAAGTGACAAAATGCAAGTATATGTACTTACTCTGTAATTTTGTGTACTTACCAATGATGTGTTGACTTTGGTGATCAAAATGACACGATATTCTGAATATTAGAATGATAAGAATATAATTATTAAAATCGTGTCACGTACGTTAATTATGATGATAAAAAAAGTTAGTATTTGTTTTTAAACTATTTCATATAAGTGGATGTACCTATACCATCTATACTAGGAGTTAGGACCATAAAATATTATTCAAACAATAATTTGTCCTTTGAAGGATTAACTGTTTCTCCCAACTAAACTTGCTATCGGAAAAACCAAAAATTCATAACTTCCTTGATTGAATAGTGTTATTTAATATAATTATATTAGTTTAGGTGCTAGCGCAGCATAAACCAATATTGTTTATTGCAAAACTCTTGCATCCATAACAACGACAAGGTATAAGTTTTATGTCTAGAGTCGGCGATAAAAAATGTTAAGGTGGACGTCTGGTTCCGATAAATTCCAAGAACGTTAGTATATATCGATTCTTTGTTGCTATGTATCTGTTTAAGTCGGTATATATGCATGGAACTGAATCTAGTAAGACCCCATAATAGTCACTTGGTACCTCGGCATTGAACGTGAGTCCATATAAGAAATAATTTGGAAAATCCAAAAGTGCACGCCTCATAATTTTTTATTAATTATTATTTTTGTTTATTTAATAACAATTAAACCACATCGAATCAGACCCTGAAAAATGAAAGGGTTCTATTCCTGAGCATACTCAAGCGTAAGAGAAAAAAAAAGACTCGATTAGTAAAGTATTTCGGTCGCTATCGTGTTAACAAGAAAAAGGATCCGCACATACAGACACACGGACGTCCAAGACAGAACTTTTTTAAACTGTTTTTTAACTAGTTTAAATAACAAAAATGACATCAAAAATATCAAAAACGTTAAAAATAGTGCTTTTTCTTAATATGTGTGTGTATGTATTATCTTACAAGTGCAATGTATGATACATAAAGACATTTTAAGTTTGAAAAATCAGATGTTTTGCGCGAAGTGACAGTAGTACCCACCTCAACGCTTCGCTTATGAGGCGTGCAATAACTCATAGCTAACTGGAATAATTAATTAACCTCAACTCGTATATTGTTGATTAATATATGCGCCAATTAAAATATCTTGAGAGTGACGTATTCATTGAATCCTTCATCTTTAGTTTATCAATTACGTTTATTATCATTTATCAGTTATCCATGACTAGCTATGCCTGGTGTCCTGCGGTTTTACCCGCATTGCTCCGCTCCTGTTGGTCTTAGCGTGATGATATATACCCATATACATATAAGGCCTATAGCCTTCCTCGATAAATGGGCTATCTAACACCGAAAGAATTTTTCAAATCGGACCAGTAGTTTCTGAGATTAGCGCGTTCAAACAAACTCTTTAGCTTTATAATATTATTAAAACTAGATGTACATTGTACGTATTAGGTATAGAATAACTAATCATATGTATGTAAATATCATGTTCTGCTTGATTGTGGTTTTTTCCTTGGAATGCAAGGCATTTATGCGCCTCGTGTCCATAAACATGATATAAACGATTGTAATACATCATTATTGTTTGTATTTACAATGCATTGCGAATATGCGCTTGTTTTGTGCCAGTGTAGAATATTAAACAAACAGGAAGATCTAATTAAATAAAGAAGATAAGTATTATATAAGTTTAATAGCCAGGAATATTGATTGTATTTTCCAACTAACTTGTGAAGGATTGTTAAATACCGGAGACGCCACATGTAAATGTATGTTAAAACTTTCATGTGAATGTTTTCTTGAATTTGCATTGTTATGCATGTGATGACCTTGTACGAGATGAGTTAATAGGGAAAAGTGTTTAATAACAATATAGTTGAAAAGGAAGAAAATAAATATGTAAATCTAAGTTTATTTTTGTTTAATAATAGGTGTCCCAGTAGACGTTTTTCTGCGATATTGCCCCTTTTTCGTGTTGAATCTTTTTTCTTGTGCAAAAACGTTAAAAAAATGAGCCTAATTTGTCGAGCCGTTCTTGAGTGTTACAATTAGCAAGTAGCAACAATATGTGGCGATTTGTTACATGTAGTATGTTTAATGTAAGATATATCTGCTTTCTGGTTTGTCCAAAAAGAAAAACAACCAATCCAAGCAATGTATTCTGTGTGGATAAATAAGTGCTCTACACGCGCCAATGCCCAAAAATACAATAAAGTGGAGCGCATAACGCAGACGAATAATGTTTATATCATATTGACCTTCACGGAATCTGGTGACCTTACGGGTATTTAACAAAATCGCAATATTTCGAGCCGTGAGTCACGGTGTGCGCTGGCCGCTCACGGTCGGCGGAGTTGTCTGTTTGTAACGCGAGATGGTTAGTTTTCTGGCTAAAGTTTGTAACTAAAGCTTTACATTAGTTCCCAGAAGCTAGATATTATTTCAAGGGAACGTTGACAGTGATTCACCAAAGGCTTCTGAATACTCATTCTCATTTGAATAATACCTATGCCTTTATTCAATATCTTTAAAATATTTTGTAAATAAATATTTCTTATGTTATTGATTTATGTTCGCCTACCGGCTGTAAATCTTGTCTGTTTGTAGTTCGTAGATGTCGAAAACAGTAAGTTATGCATCCGACTCTAACGGAGGTAAAGAGATCGTAAAACCAATAAACATGTATTATACATAGATGCCCCAAGTTGCCACATTACATAATGTCATGGCGCTGGAAATCTTAATATCAACGGCCGTTGGGTCATAAAAATTTTACAGGTCAATAAAAGTTCGATATTACTTGCGTACACTCATATCTATCAAAGCTGTGATGAGTGTGAAGTTGACTTCTTTGTGGCCAGCACTAGATATCATGTTATACATAATGTGGTAAAAGCTTGTCAAAACATTTTAAGTGTTTGTTTTACCGCTCATACTGTGTCAACATTGTTCACTACGTTGCGTCAACGTACTAAACTAAAGCAGTTATAAGAGCGACAGCAGTTAAAATATAGATACTTGGTGTAAAGCTTCGTGATTCATTTATGTAATTAGAACTAGAATTCCGCTTGACGCCGCTTAACCGACTGACTCATGCAAGGGAAGCAAAATGAATGTGGAGATAGCCAATGTACTTTGACCCCTTCATACCTACATGCAATCACAGAACGACTCGTAGGAGGGCTCTTTGTGAGAGTACGTTCATCTTGCTAAATCATGTGGACTGCCTCGTGACGTCACGGCCCCTGAGATCTGATCGCTTATTGCTTTTTTGTTCGTTTTGTGCCCGCAGCCTGAGACCGGATGACTGTTATTTTACTCGTTTTAAGATGTGTACAGCCATCTTATGACCACATTGGATATGCGAGTGCCGAGTGGAATTGAGCGAGCGGGCACGTGGAATTTCATTAGTGTCATGTGTCTAATGAGATTATCATGCCTGTAGTTACTCACTGCAAATGAATCTGTTAAGATGAGACTTGACTTTCTCTAATATGCGAGTGTTATGCCAATATAGGAGATTCGTTTTCTTTAATAAAACTCCTATTCACTTTTAACAATGGTGGATGCCAGAATATTTCACCTAATTGAAAATGTAAATGATTACATTAAATTCTTAATTCTTTACCAACTATCGTTTCCATGTTGATACTCTTTTATTAATGTTAAAGGCATATTATAGTTAAGCATTAATTTATTGTAGATTCTAGAAATAAAACAGCCAAAAACCAAACATTATAAATTCCAAAACATTTATAAACAAACACATCATCTATTCCAGATTTCAAAAAGGACTGGTCAGATCACGCCCTCTGGTGGCCGACGCGCAACAAATGGCTAGCGCGGCCCAAACACACGCTTGACCAGTATGGTGTGCACGCGGACGCGGCCCTCCACTTCACCCCCATGCACAAACCGCTGAGGATCCAGTTACCAGACCTGAGATATATTGACTGCAAGATCGACTTCTCCATTGACACGTTCAGTGCTGTTGTTCAGCTATGCAAGAGTTTAGGTGAGTTCAAGTTCCTGTAGGGATGTGGAACCTACCAAAAAATAAATATAAAAGGGAAGAAAGAGTATGATATGACAGAAGCAGCTGCAGCGTCGCTTCGAGATTAGGAGCTTAAATTATTTTTCGCAGAAACGATAGACTACTGAGAATGCAGGGATTGTAATGAATAAACGATCTAAATTGGTGGGTGATCTAAATTCGCGATGTTCCTTGTACCCAGTTTAATTTGAGGAGTTAATTTATAACAATAAGTTCCAGTAATTGATTGTATCATAGTTTTAACTTTATTTGAAGAATTTGCAACAAAATTAAAGTAAACAATTAAAAAAAATACCAGGTTCAGTTACAAAGATACAATCCTATTCCTGTAAATAAATAATGTTCCTTGTAAGAATTAGTTTAGACAATTACGTAATATACAGAATTACATAGTCTAAATTTTCAAAGTATTATAACAATTTCAGGTATAAGGCATCCAGAAGAACTATCACTTTGCTATCCCCTCGAACCATCCCATCTAAAGCAAAACTACCAGAACTTGAAAGAAGCTAAGAAGATCAAAGCCTCTCAACCGCCAGACACAAATACATTCATAGCAGCAACCAGGGGCTCTTCGAACAGTCTTGATAGGTCTTTGGCGTGTCCAGCTACTCCACCACCCCCGAGGTCTTTGTCAGCTACTCCAGTGGCTTCACAACAGGTTAGTTTCGTATTTTTCTGATGTTTTTGGTTAATAATTCGATTCAAATTAGCTTCCCATTTTATGATTTTTTCCTATTATTGAATTCAAATGCATCGTACCGTATAAGTATTTGATCAAGTATTTCATATTGTTAAACCTACGTCCTACGCCATGTAAGTTTGGACAGTGATATTTTTTATATATGTCTTGAAATCTTCAGGTAACGCATGATTTCATCATTAAAATAAACTTATAAATGGTCTTGAAATGTTATATTTCGTAATAGATTACTGACGTTTTCAAGATTTCCCAATAACTATTCAATTTTCCTCTCTAGAATGGCACGCTCCGTCGGTACGGTGGTCACATATACAGCACGCAAAGCGACGGGTCAAGCGATGGTGGTTACTGCGGTACCCCGCCACGGGCCGCCTCCATGGACGCACTGGACTCGCTAGCTGACCTCTCGTTGGCTGATTCACCACTCGAACCAGACAGTCAGTCGCGCGAATCGCTGCTCACGCCCAAGTCACTGATGGAACGTGCTAGAATGAATGTCGGGTGAGTAATTATGATGAATAATTAAGTAAGGCTTAAAAAGCAATTTGAGATTTGTTTCTTGAATGTTTGAAACTATATTAAAATATCTGCAATGAAATACAAAGTAATAATGATATCGAAATTTGAACAACTCCAACTCGACAAAAATTGGAATCCTGATTAGAAATATAAATTGTTTGTTTATAGCGAACAGTTAACTGACACAATCAAAAGTTATATTTCGTCTTCCTTTAATTAAAAAAAGAATAACGTGTTTTTAACTCTGAATAAAAAATAACTATTTACCAAACTTATCTACATTGTGTATCAAATGATTATAAAAAATAATATAATTGAAACTAGACCAACCATTTTGTCCGCAGTTGGCTAGACTCCTCCCTCTCCATAATGGAGCAATACGTCCGCGAATGGGACACGCTACAGCTGCGCTTCAAGTTCTACTCGTTCTTCGACCTAACACCTCGGGCTCAAGATGCATCTCGGCTCAACCAGCTGTACCAGCAGGCTCGCTGGCAGATCCTCAACCAGGAGGTGCATTGCACGGAGGAGGAGATGCTGTTATTTGCAGCATTACAGGTAATTATGGGTTTGGGAGGCAGTAGACAATGTTGAGGTCTAGTTTAGGCCTCAGATCACACAATAGAACTGAAACTAAAAGACAAAACAATTAAAAATTGAATTTTCCTTAATCCTATTAAGGAACGTTTATTAGCAACGTTGAGATGAAAACAATGAGCTTCGTAATTCTGACCCAATAGTCTTCCAGCGTCTTATCGTGTACAATATTTTTGTCAGTAACACTTCTTTGTTTTCCTAAAAGTTCTTCTGTAAAATTTCCACCAATCTTTTCCAATTTTCCAGCTACAAATCGAGCTGCAGACCCTAGCGGGTGGTGGTGTAGAAGCAGCAGACGGATCCCACAACAGCAGCGCTGGAATGGCTCCAGAAGACGAGATAGATGCTGCTCTTAGTGAGTTGCAGGTGCAGCTCGAAGGTGGACCACCAGCTCGACCCGATATAACGCATGTACCGGAATTGGCGGGATATTTGAAGTATAGAGGGTAAGTTGAGCTTTTTGAAGTGAAAACTTCTTTAGCGGCGTTGTGTATAAAATCTTAAACTCGCGTCAGGACACGTGGCCTGATCGAAAAAGCGTAAGACAGATTTCTTTTTTTTTTAGCCCTTATATTCCATGCGTAAGACGGATACCATTCCAAAATATCAAACATGCTGAACGTTAATAATCAAGTTTTCACTTCTGCCGGCACTCCCAGAGTGCAACGAGTCTTTTTTTTATTCATCCTACTACTATTATAAAGGCGAAAGTTTGTAAGTATGGATGTATGGATGTTTGTTACTCTCTCACGCAAATACTACTCAACCGATTACAATGAAATTTAGCACACATATAGAGGGTAACTTGGATTAACACATAGAATAGGTTTTGTCCCGGAAATCCCACGGGAACGGGAACTATGCGGGTTTTCCTTTGAAAACGCGAGCGAAGCCGCGGGCGGAAACCTAGTAATACATAATTCTTAATTTCTTGGGTTTAGCTGCGATATCGTTATCGATATCGTTATCGTTAAGGTTATATACCTATGTGTTTGTGTCTTTGCAATGGAAACAAAATTTGGCAATGATGAAATGGGTTAACTTATCGCAAATAAAGTGGAATAGACTAGTGTACTTTTGCGACAACATGGAAAAATTAAAACACAAAATAATATAACTTCTAATATATGGCCATATGAATAGGTTAAGTACATTCATTATAAATGGATACGTACAAATAGCACGATACTGAAATCAAGTTGATACTTGTTTGAACTATTATGCTATTTGAGTATTTATCAATATTTTTCTTATTGTATCAGTAGTGGTGACTGTATTAGTCTATTATTATTCATATTTATACATATTGAAGTAATATTTTATTAATATTTATGATATTTTATATATTTTCCATTGAACGTTGTTTGGGGCGTGCTACAAAGAAAGTTTCATGGCGAGTTTTGTGTGTAAGCGTCATTTTGTTACCCCGTGGTGTTATATTTATCCCTTATCTAACATTTTAATTACTTTTCAAGCGATTGTATATATTTTTGATGCGAGTATAATTAAAAATAAATTAAGTTTCGTTTAAGATTTCCTAATTAGTGTGATATCTACTAACAATGTTTTATTTTAATTACTATGTAAATATTTTTGATATTATACTATTTGAGTGTATATTATGACTATATGAAGGTTAAAGAAAATAATAAAAAGGAACACTTACCTTACTTACCTAAAACCGCGTCGCAATGTACAAATTTACTTAGATATAAGTACTTTTCTAAAACTATATTGTTGTTTATACTATAGTTATGCCTAAAGTTTCGTTTATGGAACTGACTGGCTGGCCCTTTGACCCAAATCCTGACTCTTTTCCTTTACATTGAATTGACACTCACGTAAAATAGCATGTAGCCTATTTTTCCTTGTGAAAAGTTGCATATTATTCATGAAATGATCGAAAATGAACCTTATTTGTCTGTATTTAAAATACAATTTCCGCCAACAGCCGCCAACGCTTCACGCTACGTGCATACAAACGTGGATGGGTTTCGTGTCGCGATGGAGTATTGCGCATACACAGTTCCAGAGATGCCGCGGTCAAGGGTGATCCGCCCTCGTATGCTGTGGAACTAAGGGGGGCTGAGGTTTGTTGATTATTTTTTAATTAAGTTTTTGAAGTGAAAACTTCTTTAGCGGCGTTGAGCACTTTTTCTGTAATGGGTATAAAATCTTAAACTCGCGTCAGGACATGTGACCTGATCGAAAAAGCGTAAGACTGATACCATTCCAAAATATCAAACATGCTCAACGTTAATAATCAAGTTTTCACTTCTGCCGGCACTCCCCCAGTGCAACCCGTCTTTTTTTTTTCGTACATTATGTTTACATGAGCCAACGTTGTCAAAGGCACAGACTTTGTTCTTTATTTTTTTACGAATTTTTAGAAGTGTTGTGTTTTTAGATTAATTAGTGACTCTAAAGATGAAAAATTCAACTAAATAGTAGTAATAATTCCTCTCAAAGATGATGTGGTAAAATTATTTGAGGTTAATTTTAATACCGTTTAAAATTTTAATAATAAAAGATTATTCCTTCTTTTAAATTGAAACGGAATAAACATCTATAAATGTTTATACTTTTGCAGGTAACTCCAGACGCTCACCCAGCATCAGGTCGGTACGGCATCAAGCTGGAGGTTCCTTCTGAAGATACCATGCACGAAATGTGGCTGAAGTGTGAAAATGTGAGTTGAAATTATAGATTTTCTTGTTATTTTGTGAATAAAATGTCATTCTGTTAAAATTATGCTCTTTGTCAGAAATCCAGCAAGGGTTTTTTGCTTGAAGTATCTTGTTTATTGTATTTGTCAATGGATTATAATTGTCAATTCATAGAAAGGTAGATAAGATAAAATAAACGTAAGCAAATAAGATAATTTTATTAAAGGTCGAATCAACCATGTCATTAACATAAATTAAAAATAATAGTGGGCCCAGTATTCTGCCTTGAAGTACACCGCTTGGTTTACTTTAATAATAGTCAAATTGATGCATTTTGCTTGCATGAAATCTATTTCTTTTGGGATTGCAATGCATTGTCCCTTGTGTTGTCGATACGACTGATACGAGCAAACCAATCTTATACAATAATTTAATAGGGATTTGTGTGATAAGACATATCCTAAAAACATCGATGTCATATTTTTTTCCCATAAATATTTTTGCATATCATTTGGCACAGAGTAAATTGCATAACTGGTGGATGGACAATTAAATTCGTTGCGTAATTTCCAAGAGCTTAGTTTAAATTTTTCTTTGGCTTCTCTCTCTCTGCCGTGTGTTCACTTCCTTTTTTGGCTGAACTGTTAATAATTATTGTGAGTAATGTTCGATTTGTATGTCAGGAGGACCAGTACGCGGAGTGGGTAGCGGCTTGCCGGCTGGGGTCTCGCGGGCGATCACTAGCCGATGCCGCGTTTGCAAGCGAAGCCAGCACTGTCCGCTCGCTGCTGGCGCTGCAGCGGCCGCAGCCCGGCGCCGCGCTGCACCAGCACAGCCTGCCGCACCTCGACCACCTGCAGCCCGACAACTACCTCGCGCCGCGCTTCCTCAAGAAGCTGCGCAGCAAGGTGAGTGAGCTGCACCAGCACAGCCTGCCGCACCTCGACCACCTGCAGCCCGACAACTACCTCGCGCCGCGCTTCCTCAAGAAGCTGCGCAGCAAGGTGAGTGAGCTGCACCAGCACAGCCTGCCGCACCTCGACCACCTGCAGCCCGACAACTACCTCGCGCCGCGCTTCCTCAAGAAGCTGCGCAGCAAGGTGAGTGAGCTGCACCAGCACAGCCTGCCGCACCTCGACCACCTGCAGCCCGACAACTACCTCGCGCCGCGCTTCCTCAAGAAGCTGCGCAGCAAGGTGAGTGAGCTGCACCAGCACAGCCTGCCGCACCTCGACCACCTGCAGCCCGACAACTACCTCGCGCCGCGCTTCCTCAAGAAGCTGCGCAGCAAGGTGAGTGAGCTGCAAGCAATTACAGCCCGACATGCAACCGACATGCAGCCGACATGCAGCTCGACATGCAACCCGCGACACCTTCCCACTCAATGCAAAAATAGTCTAAGATCCCACAGCAGGATTAGTGCGTTCATAGTGTTTTTGCTAAAACCAAAATTTTATGTATATTCATAATTAGGCGAATATATATCGACTAGGTTGCCAGTAAAATATTTGTGCCGCAAGCATTTTAATAAAAAAAATTCTAATCGATTTTACGGGAAACATTTCGTTAACTGCTTATTTATAAATATAATTAACTGAAAAAAAAATTGCTTTAATTTGATATATTATGATTCGTAAATGTGCGTTATGAACGTATAAATGGATCGAAGAGGTTGCGGTCAGGTGAAAAACGGCAACCGTGATTTTTTAGAATCTTTATATGATTTACCGTGATGTAGACTACATTTTATAAATAATATTAATGTTTATAAATTATGTTAATGTTTATAATAAAATAATGTTTTACGAAAAATCAATTAGAAAAGAAATTAATTAAAAATGCTTGCGGCCAAATTTTGACTGGCAACCTAGTCGATATACAGGATGTAATCTTGGGAGTGTTTTAAGTAAATTTTTTTAGATATTTTTCGTTATATTTTTAAAAACTTATTATTGCCATTTTACTCATTAGGTTAAGTACTTTCGATATCAATTTATGGTTTTTTCATATCTGCAATAGTTACGGAAAAATCACCTGTGCACACTTAACGATTACACCCGGTATATTCTCCTAATTATCAATATAAAATTTTGGTTTTAGCAAAAAAACTATGAACGCACTAATCCTGCTGTGGGATCTCGTACTAAAATTGAAACATCATGCGACTTTACATATTTTTAGCATAAAAGGGCTTGGTTGACTGATGACCAATCTGCATAATCAGCTAAATTTGAGTTTCCGTGTAATTCACTCAAATTTAATCAAAAAAGTAGAATAATCATCATAATTTGGCTGATGATTATTCTACTTCATCAGTCAAATCTCAAATGTATTTCTGTGGAATGCACCGATGTCTGCCATTCAATCTCTGTTTATTTTCCACTTAATATAAAACTAATCAACCCTTAAATGTTTCAGTTCACACAGCGCGTGCTGGAAAGCCACGCGAACGTCAAGGACCTGCCGCTGCTAGAAGCCAAGCTGCAGTACATCAAGACCTGGCAAAATTTACCCGACTATGGGCAAACATTATTCGTGGTACGATTCATGGGCCACCGCAAGGATGAGATCATTAGTATCGCTAATAACCGCATCATGCGGCTCGATCCTAATACCGGGGACCATATTAAGACCTGGCGGTTTAGTACTATGAAGGTAGGTTGAAATTAAAACTTTGTCTATATTTCGAAATGTTTGAATAGGCAGTAGGTGTTGGGATAGGATATATTTTCATTTGAATAAGGAAAAATAGCGAATTCGAATTTGTAATTCTAGTTTTGATATAATTTCAGCAACATTTATTTTTGCAAATGTTTGATTATACAAAATTTGTATTGTAACTACGTATTAGCAGATATAATTATTATGCAACATAAGAAAAGTTCTATCTCAATTAAAAACGAAAAATACATTCCACAAAATCCCCGTGATTATTTATAGTAAAAATATTAATTACTTATTAAACCCGAAGTTATAAATTCAATTTTATCCACAGGCCTGGAACGTGAACTGGGAGATAAAGCACATGATGGTACAATTCGAGGAAGGCAACATCATCTTCTCAGTCCAATCAGCAGACTGCAAAGTGGTTCACGAATTCATCGGTGGATACATTTTCCTATCCATGCGATCTAAAGACGCCAACCAGACGTTAGACGAAGAATTATTCCACAAATTGACCGGAGGATGGACATAAAAACCCACTTTATTTAGAGAATATAATATATTATGTAATACTTAGTATGTACAGACTTATTGACGTGCCTTGTGAAATTATGTAGTAGTGCCCAAACTTCTAACAGTTTTCAACTAAATAACAGAAAATAATGAATTTTATGAAGAATTTTATTTTGATACTTTTAACATACTATTTTAATATGCATTACTTTTGGAAACAGCACAAGTGTAATAGTCTAAGATGAAATGATAATTCTATAATATATTTTTAGTTATAATGTCTTAATGTAGTGCTTCCAGTAATTTTCGTTAAGCAATGTAAATGCCAAAAATAACTACGCTGAATATCCTTCCACTTTTGACATCACCGTTATATTCATAAGGAATATTTTTAAACATTTTATATGGGCTTTTAGAAATCTAGTGGTAGATAATAAACACAATACTAAGGTCATAAAGGACAATACAATTTTGACATTTAATATGGTGCTTTGATAAATATTTATGAATTATGTAATATTGTGTGGCCTTAATAAGATTGTCGCTGATTTTTAAGTTTAGTATTTGTCTAACAGCATTGTTAAATAACAGCTTTTATAGATGAATTCATTTATCGATGAATATTAATGTACACTTAAGAATATTATGAATTATCTTTGAGAACTAGTCTCATGGAAGTCGCATATAATGCTAAATTAATGAATGCATAGTTATGTATTAACAATATTTCGCCTATTTTAATATAGAGTTATTGTACAAATGTATGTACACTTTATAAAACACTATCTTTGTAAATGAATGTTAAAATAAATGTATAAATGAATAACAACACAAGTTTTGTCTTTTATTTCCTTGAAATATTTTTGGTATAGCAAACCCAAATCCTACTAATATTATGAATGCAAAAGTTTGTAAGAATCATGATTCATGATGTATGTTTGCGACTCTTTCACGCAAAAACTAATGATCAGATTTAAATGGTTGGTAAAAAAAAATTGTTTTTTCCAATATTTAAAATTTTATACTTAGGAAATATAATAAAAAACAATTATTTTAAAATACAAATTTATTGAATTTTATAAACATATTCCACAGTTAATAGTTCTTCAAATGGAAAGTGGCACCAAAATTTCTGCTGATCTTTTATTGTTGGGACATACTTCCGCCCTAGGGTCATCACTGCACTGCAAACATTCCAATAACCCAGTGGCCCGCAATATGATGACCACAGTTGTATTTTCTTTTTGTATTTCTCAATTTGTAGAATTTTCCCTGGACTGCCTATCTTAGGTCGTTCCAGGGAACAAGGAGTTCATATATAACTAGTTTTAGGGCAATAAATGTTCCAGTCAGCCACTGTGGCTTGACTTACTACAGTGGCTTCATCATCCGAGCAAAGTTGGTAGTAGTTTTTATTATCGGCAGAAGATTGCGTTGTTCATTAAACACTCATACATTGCTCCACAGTGCCAAGTCTACTAAACAAAATTTTTTCCTATTATTGTATTATTATTTAGGTGATAGTGTATAATAATTGAATTTTAAACAGAAGAATTGTTAAAGGAATTTTTGCTTTAACTTGTAAAATTAGGAAAAATTAAACATGGTATAAAAGTATATAATGTACTTAACACTTGAAAACTTTAACCATTTCCTTCCTTCTTATCTTGCAGTTCATTTAATCCAAATAACATTAATTTAATATGGGCTTTAGTTTTGGCAGCTTTACTGATTATTTCTTCAGACTTTTGTTCAAATACTTTTATTCTTGCATCCAGATATTTATTTGCTTCTTCTAAGCTAAATTCTAGGAAGACGTTTAATCCTATATTCATTAGAAGACGAGAAGTATCCGGTACAGAAGCCTCCATAAAGAAATTGCATCCCAAGTTCACCTGTGTTTTGAAACCATCAGGGTGTACGCTTTTATCCGTTATAACTTTCAATGAATGCTTCTGCTGTATTAGATCAGATATTTCAGCATTGATTTGTTGTAATTTTAAATGGAGTATACGCAGGTCCTCTTTGAGAACATCGTTGATTAAATTCTCGTATTTAAGGACTGTTTCGTCGATATTAAGCGTAGACATGGCTTATTAGTTATAACATAGTTAGCAAGGATATATTTAGAAGAAAATGTTTGTTTTAAAAACAGTCTCTTTTCAAACAATCCGTATAAATTTAACCAAAATGTGTTGTATGAAGGAATTAGGAATCTGGAAATGTGCTTTTGATTTTGACATTTGACAATTGCTAATGTGATAACTGACACTTGACAGTGCGATATTGCAGACCTTTTTTCGTGAGAATCACGGGTGAAAAAACGTTACTTTGTGAAAATAGTCATACATTGCCAGTGTAAAAATCAAATAGTCAATATGATTATTGGTCCAAGATTTCAGAGCTGTAAGACACAATAATTTATTTTCTAAAGCATATAAGTTTCGGTTCACAGTAGACAGCAGCTAATGTCACTTTGTAAAATAATGTTGCCACATTTAAACTTTAAAGTAATAGTGAGGAATTCAGTTCTCATTCAATCAGATGAATGAACAATGAGTGTAAATAGTTCATCATTTCAAACTATAAAATAACATTATTTCTAATTATAATATATAAAGCTATATAAAGCTATATAGGATATAAGTTACTAGTAGAATGTATTTATAATCATTTTTTTATTTTTATTTTTACGCTGTTTACGTTATTGTTTTTGTAATTTTTTCGTTAATTGTATCTAACTTATTACGTTGTGTTTGTTGTCATTGTTGTGTTTATTTGATGTTATATCGTTACACACTAAATATTCACTAGACGATCGATTCAATTTCATTCATTCCCGTTTTTCAATCATTCACTTCGTGACAACGCTATTTTTATTTCATCAAAAACTGATAATCACAGAAAACGTCAGTTTACTTTGTCAAATTAATGCTTTAAAGCTCAAATAAATGAACATAATTTATTTTTAAATGTCTGATTTTTTTGATATGTTATTAAGATAGGTAACTATTACAAACATCCATCCTCCTAAACTTACGCATTTAATAATATGTATTAGGATGCTTATGGACGACGGTGACCATTTTTTATTTCATTTCGTAAGAAGGCGTCCATTAATTACATAATGCAATGTGAAATTTGAATTTCTAGAGTAAAGTGCGTTGAATTCATTAAATAAGAAAGCTTTCTTACTCTTTTTTACGTTATATGTATAGATTACCTATAGTTAAGCTGATAGATCATAGATAATAGACCTAGCGAAATCTGGTTTTAATATTTGTATACACTTAGCCACATAGGTACATGTAGTAATTGTGTACCACTATAAATCCATAATGTAGCTCTTAGAATTGTCTAATCTAAAAATGAACGCCCCTCCAATGTGTTTACGCTCACATTCAAAGTACGTGTATAGACGCAATACACACAAATTGGTCTGCCTCATTGGTCGTTCAGTCCTCCAGTCCCGTCCATGCCCGAACGACAGGACCAGTTGGCCAACTAGTGCATAAATGACGCGATGCACGACAGAACGGACGTGTCATTCCGTACATAGCGCGCTCTCCCCGCCATACAATGCTAGGCACCTGAACTGATCGCCCGATTAGTTGACAAATCAGTGCGCGAGTGTCAAAGTTTGCAGTAGAATCGACGCGCGCACACATATAAAGTGGTTCAATAATTATTTGTCCTCACACATTGAAACAATTAAGTTTAGTGGAGGGGCGTTCATTTTTAGATTAGACAATCTATACCATAATATTTAAATGCTTTTCAATTTATTCATCATTCACAATCTCGTATTAGTACAGTCACTGTCTGTCTACTCGAGACAGGTTCTGAGTTCTGACTGACAGTATAGGAGGTAAAATAAAAACACGACAAACGATCACCAAAATGTTTTATTTCAGAATTATAAACATTGCTTAGGTACAATGCGAAAACCATTGAACGACCATTTTTCTTCAACGACAAAATGTAACAATAAATCATGTACAAAACTTTATACTTATCCACTTCCAGAATGGATAAAAATTTACCTACAACAGGAGCTTTCGTCTAGAAAACCGGTTTCTAAAAGATCTGTTAATGAAAAAAAAATTTTTGTATCTTGATTGAGATGTGAATAAATTTTGATTTTACATCGAACTCCTAGGTGCTTATCAACATTATGTTACAAGAAACAATAAAGTTTACAAAAATACAAGTTATCAAATTTGTAAAATTAATGAAAAATATATAAATTGACATTCATAACAGATCCAGATAAAATAAATGATATCAATGTGAAATTCGCGAATGTGTATTCAATGGGATCGTTTCTTATTAGTTTCAATTTTCCCGCCTTGTTATGTACAAATACACCATTAATATTATATTTTAAAACCACAAAACGGTTAAGACATTTTCACTTAAATCTAAGTAATTAAAATGTTTTTTTTTAAATTATAGATTGTGATGGACTGATACAATACATATAATGTGATGTTTCATTAAAATATCTAATTATTATTAATTATTCCACAAAGAGATGGGGGGGGGTTATTTACAGTTTAGTAGAAAGGTAGGCATATTAAATTTTGTGACTACAGCACCCGAATAATTTTGACATCAATAGAAAGGATTATTCGAAAGCTACTAAGGAAAACTTTGGCTTCTCAAACTACAATCTATCTAAAAATAATCATCTACTTATGCATAGTGGACAAAGTTATGGAAAGTTATAATGAATATCACAAAATGTAAAGTGATGCCTCATGTAGATGGGCGGAATTGTAAGTCTATGCAGCATTTTGTGCTACAATTGAAAATGTGCAATTCAATAAAAGGACGCATTCAGGGATGACAAATAAATAATAACAAAACGACATCTTTTTCTTTTGCAATATTAGATATTATTTTAATTAGAAACCTTATGAATTAATGCAATACGGTTGCATAGCTGCATAGTTTTAGATGCCTGGATTCAATTACATATTATAAATAGGCTTTTTAAAATTATGTAAGATTATTATATGAAATTATGAAATCTGTACAATGAAAATAAATGGAATTAGAAAAAATTCAGCGGCCCAACTTTACGATGGCGTGTTGTTATTAAAATTCTATCTCACGGTTGACGCATGGCAACATTTTAGTCATAATGTTTATTTTAATTTATTTGAGAGAGAAATAATATAGGAAAAGAAAGCATTCTAAACAGCTGTAGTTATACTCGATTAAGCACAAAATCTGATATTCGGAGTACCAGCTCCGTCGTTTTGTGTTGCCTACATAAAAAAGCAATGTAGGTACCTAACGTTATTTTCGGAAACGGGTTATTCAAACCATAGAGATGAGATTTAGCATGTTTTATTTTGCACATTTACAGTTGCAATAATCTACTATGACCACATTAGAAGTGAATCAATTAGTGGCCCACCACAAAATGCTAGATAGATAACACAATATAAATAATGATATCTTAAACTCTATTCTATACATAAAAACCTTAAAATTACTAGGATACTTTCGTAATTAGCTATAAACTAGAGGTATAAATTAACATCAGTTCGTTGAATTGTGTCGCTATAAAGAACCTTCAAAATATCAGTTTATTATATTATTATAGAGATGGAAAACATTTATTTATAAACATTCAAAAATTATACATTGTGTTCTGCGTCTTACTTAAAATAAATTCTAAAAACAACTGGTAGGTATTTAGACAATGTAACTAACGGGAAGGATACCTACACTTTATTATAAGGTATTTTTAAGCATTCAACAAATTGGATTCAATCTAAATTAAATTTATAATTTATGTAGCGTAAAAAAAACTACATCGGAAGGATTTTTTAAAAATTGAATTGTCTTAAATTTCAATACCATTACATTAAAATGGCGCTACAAGGTAGAATTTTACGAAACTTTTATTATTTTTCTTTACTGGGCAGAAAGTTTCAAGAACGGAGGAAGGAGGGAACGATCAAACAATGTTTACGAAATTTATATTAGTTTGTTTATACATAATATAATTTTAAATATACAGAATATTTACATTACTTTATAGTTTATAGTATAATCATAAAGACATTTTTGAAATATGAAAATACATTAAAACTAATTTATTCTTATAATGTTAGTCTGACGGGAATTATTTCCAAGGACGAATTAAAATTTCGGCGCTCATTGTATCGAATTTTTGCTGGTAATTCTTTGTCAATGTTTAAAATATCAATGTTATAAGTGAGATGCATCGATTTGGTATACCGAGGGCTTGTATCACAATGTACAGGACGTCGCAGTGTGGGACGGCCTACAACGAGATGGACAGACGACCTGATCAAAGTGGCGGGGAGCCGCTGGATTCAGGCCGCTGGTGATCGGTCATTTTGGAAATCTTTGGGGGAGGCCTATGTCCTGCAGTGGACGTCTTGAAAGGCTGGAATGATGATGATGATGATGATGTATCACAATATAGCAGTATCTAGGTATACTGAAGACCGGGTCCGGCCGACGTCGATTGTACCTACTGAACTATACTCGATCTTAGCTACAACTATCTGCGAAAATTTCGTCTTGGAAATGTTAATAAACACGCGTCGAATGTAATTATCGCATTCATTTAAGTTAATTAAATTAAAACCCTTTAAACTTTTAACTGAAATGTGCCTAGCGCGTTGTATGGAACCGGCCGGTATGAAAAAAGGCATAACAACTTTTTATTTAACCAAACTAAAAAATATCATCATTAACTATGTAAATAACCTTAACTATATTTTTTATACACGATACTTGTTCTGGGCACTGGCTATGACGATGGCGACCGTTAAAATATTGACTAGCAACCTTGTGTAAAATTCGGAATAAGGGGAACATGTATTAAATATTCTTACACAAAATTTTTGAGATCATCCAAAATTTATAACAGTAACAACATTTATAAACGTTTTTGACGGACTCGTGACGGAAATCGGAGTTGGACATGATGAGACGAATGGACCGAGAGAGTTACAATCAATATTTTGTGGACATATTCATAATTGTATGTACATATATTCGAAAATTCATAACCATAACTATACTAAACTTATGTTCAAAACATAGTAATATAACGATTAATTGAAATGAGCAGCATTACATCCAAACCAATTAAAATTAAATCACAGATATATACCGCCTAAATTGGAAGGAAGTTTAATTTAGGGACTTAGGGTCCAATGGGAATTAAGGTAAGATCACGCAGGGTTTATCGAATAATGATGTCAGTAGTGGGACCTTGCGTGAGCCTAGAGCTACCACTGGGAACAGCTTAACAGACGTGATATAGCTATATTGGGCGGTATCTATGGACGCTCCGCCCGACGCCTGCGTGATTATTGCACAGCCCTACTTTAGGGCGGCACGCTTTGATTATACCACGATTACCGCAAAACATAGAGGCCTTCATAGCTAACAACACAGATATACAAAAACAACAGATGTATACAAATGTCAATCTGCAGTGACACTCACCACAGATCATAAACGGAACAGACGTAACGAAGTTGCTAAACAATTGTCAACCTATGGTTTTGTATATCGATACATTTGTAACAAATTAAACTTAATAATATACAATACAATGTTTAAATTAAAGTAAGGTACATTTCGTGTCGCGAACACTTGTATATATACATGTCTATACAGATCTAACACTATGGTTCGGTAGTCCGGTTGGGGCCCACTGGTAGCAACAAAACTTATTCGCTTGCGATCTCCGACGTGGATGCCGAAGGAGGCTCGGTGGGGTGGAGCACCGCCTGGAAAAGAAAAAACAACAACGTTAAAATATAGACGTAGAACTAAGCATTCAATTAACTATCAAACAGTACCTATACCTATTTCGAACAGATTAAAAAAAAAAAATTATAAGAAGGTTTTCTTGAATGTACACGTGTTAAATTAAACACAAAAAAAATACCTAGCCTGCGCTGTTGTTACTTATTAATTGTATCTATTGTTCATACAATTATGTGTTTAAAGTTTAAACGCAATGTAGGTAACGAGTGGTATATAATTTAAAAAAATTGTCTTTATTTATCATGCACTTAATGATACTTAGATACATATATTTATTAGGTGTATGACCATTGACCATATATTTCATCGTCAAAAAACTAGTCGTAAAAATTAATTCTAAATTCGGTACATAGGTATCTAATTAATTCATAAAAATTATATATGATTAATAATCAGTAGCTATGGTCCATATATAAATATTCGGTAATAGCTACGATTCTCATAATTCATGCGATTGACAAATAAATCATCCAGTCTCTCTCATGCATTAAAATTAAAAGTAGGTAAATGGAATAATTTAAAAGTTACATATTTTGTAATATTTAAGACACATTAAAAATGTTCTTGAAATTCCTATCAACATTTTATTCTTAATCTTTGCGTCTGCAATTACACTCACTTTTAGATTAAACATACACATTAGGTACATAAGATAAAATTAACGATGTAAAATATACATTAGAATGGATTTTATACGCCCAAAATGATAATAAGATAGCCCACTGAATTGATACAATCATTAAAATTGATTAAAACATAAAATTATGCAAGTCCACATACAAAAAGTGTAACGATTCAATTGAGATCCCCCTTTAAACTTTATCGAATAAAAAATCGTACTCAATACGCTTGGATTATAAATGATACATTACATTTTAAAGATCGTTTGATCGGACTGAATCGAATCTATTTCCAACTCCATTCTATATCGGTCACTAGGGCAGTGTACCGGTTTGCTTTAGTAATTGTCTGAAAAAACATCGCCAACGCAACAATGTTGCATGTAACCTGTATTTGTCTGCGTTGCGTGTATTGTCCTGTTTTATAAGATTATATTGGAACCGCAACTTACACTAATAAGTTAATACTTAATAACCTATTTTATTTACATTATATTAAAAGATTAAACTTTTGTTTATTTTGATTTTTATTTACTCACTTATCTATTGAATAAACTGAATTATCAACTAGCTTTCAAAACCTATTTTTACTTAAATTTTTAGTTTATTATCGTATTGTTTTGTTAAAGTAATTTATAAATATTGTAATACAAATAGCTGTAAGGAATCTATGTATGTAAAAAATAAATAAAAGTAAATAAATTACAATAGCAACGCTAGCTAGGATGGAGCAGTTCCTAAATACATCGTTCCTTATTCATTTCACAGTCATTAGACGTCCTGAGGTTCGCATATTCTGTAGTAGATTGTAGATATCCATTTCAGACAGGTATCAAATTATTCAAATATTATAATATAAAGATATTTGTAGATAATATACCCAAATACGTCACTTAATGTAACAATAAGCGTTAAGTCCAAGTAAAGTCTATAAAATTTCTGAAATATGCCCTTTTGACGATTTTTTAATCTCATAAAATATGTTCCTTAAAATGAGTATCACGGCGATTAAGGAGCTGGTCTTTATTAAGTTTTTCACGTGAACATATCATAAAATATTAAAAACAGTGTCCCACTGGTGGTCAAGGATTTATTTTTACGTTCCTTTTATTTATTATAATGCTCTTTCCAAGGGGTTTGACGCATTTGGTGCACTTCTCAGCTTGTACACCATGCTCAAATAGTGAACTTAGCAACTGGTGCATAATTTTTTTTATAACTTTCGGGTGACTTTTATATGATCATTGAAAATTATTTGAGTAAGAGTTGTACCTACTTAAAAGGTTGATAATATTTTTTAAGAAAATAACCTACGCAAAACAAAAGATTTTTTCATTTTTAAACAATTTTTCCAAATCTCCACTCATCATAAAAACATTTTGCGAAGTGCACAAACTGAGAAGTTCACCAGTTGCGAAGTGCACCAAATGCGTCAAACCCATTTAAAATACTAATTTATATAAAATAGTCATTTTCGGACGTGTATGATTGTGTGTGTCATCTAGTTTAAGCATGGTTAGGCCGTTGATTGCTATATCGCTTAGAAGGTAGGCAAAACCCATTTTTCATGAAATTAACAAACGCAACGAAAAAATATGAATTATTTATTGCATATCAGTACCATTGTCGGTATAAAAATATAATTATGTAAATTAGTATTTTAAGAATTAAGCAAAACATCGCTACATTGACTAATAAGAGATTCGTGTTATAATTATAATAAATTACAAGGATAACAGAATGATTATTTAAAGTTATGAAAATTTAACTTTTATGGTTATAAGGAATATGATTTAGAACCGCAAAGCTATTGGAATTATTCGAAAATCCCATAAAAAGTGACATGAGGAGAATTTACGATCTCCTTTGTGTACAGACGTCGAGTGGGAAAGTTTTTAACGTCCGTACTTTACGAGTTACCGCGAATTACTGACGGATATATTCAATGAAACGAGACCTATTTTATTTGGACACATAAATCTAGGAACGACTTATGGAACTTTTAGATTGGAACAAAAAATGATATGCTTTGACGTGTCAGCTTGAGTATTGAATATTGATACAAACCAGAAAAATGATTGATCAATTTTTGATAACTGATTATGTATTTTTCTTTATCACGCTTACACAGACTTGTAACAAACCTGAAATATCTTCCTGAAAAAAAAACGTAGCCCAGCAATCTTTATTACCATAAATGGAAATAAAATATCGAACTATGAAGAAATATAAAATGTTTGTTTGATATTACTCATGCCCTAGCTTTGTTCCAGTCTGGGAGAGTTAGTGCAATAACAACTCTGTTTCCACAATTTTCATCGATTGTCCGATTAGTAATTATAGACGATGTTTCTAAAATAACTGCCAACTTGTGTTTAATAATATCTCCGTAGTCCGTAATAATTTACATTAGCTGGAAACGTTTTGATATATATTGTAAACATAACTCGAGAATGTTACTAAATGTTACGACTTACGAGTAAAACTGACACAGAGATAGGTAGTTTTCTTTATAATGTGTAAATTGTTGGTACCTAAGAAACTTAGGAAAGTAGTAGCAGTTTTGTCATCAATCTATACTAATATTATAAAGCTGAAGAGTTTGTTTGTTTGTTTGAACGCGCTAATCACAAGAACTACTGGTCCGATTTGAAAAATTCTTTCGGTGTTGGATAGCCCATTTATCGAGGAAGGCTAAGACCAACAGGAGTGGAGCCACGCGGGTAAAAACCGCGGGGCGCAGCTAGTTCTTGATACATGTACCAATATTGATTTTTTTTAATCTATTTGAATTCATACATTAATTTGTCTTGAATAAAAAACATAAATTAAATCGTCCGTTTGTTGTTAAAATCGAGTCTAAAGGAGTCAGATACAAACATACAGATAAATAAATAAAATAAATAGAAAAAGATGAAGCTAATAAAAGCGTGTTAAAACTTTTAATATAAAATGGGCGCTTATTCCGAATATTATATTGAAGAGTGGTGTCAAGCACCAGAGAGGCATTAGACGGGCGAGCCGCGAGTGGCCTAGATTTAAACTGGAAGAGGCTCAAACTAGCTGACTTTGTAACAATGACTTAAATACCTACCACACGTTTAAAATATTTTACCTTTGTTACCAAAAAATTAGCCTACTTACAAAGGAGCTAAATGCTACTCATAGATATTATTATTAAAGAAAAAATTGTACTGTTCTAGATCATTTCGATTTCTTCTTTTTTAATTTCAAACATATTAGAAACATATCGTCAGTGAAAATCCAAAACTACTAAAGCGCCACTTTGGCCAAAATGAGTTATATATATCGATGGATTGGATTTTTTATTCCGCGTCTAATGGTCTAGGTTTCATGGCGATCTGAGGACTTTTGTGGCGTTTTAGCACCTCAAATGTCGGAGTTTTTCATAACTTTGCTTTTTTGAGAAATGCTTACATAATACAATTTATCTTTGAATTTTAAAATTTGTCGTTTAAGTATTTATATTACCGGACATTAGCCACACTGAGCTCGTTCAGCAACTCAAAATACGCTATTTTATTCATTGATGTCGCTTTAGCACTTTACAATACAAATCGTTACGGTGGTTAAGTAAATTTGCTTTACGTAGAAACAGATGTGGTGGCGCGTTAGTATATTTTGTTTACACAGTTTTTTAATAGATAATAGTGTAAGTATATTTGCTTTACTTAAATATTTGTTTGAGTCTTTAGTAAGAATATTTGCAATCAGTGAAATTGAAGAGAATTGTACTTTTAGTATGGATTATTTTACAAAAAAAAAAATTACATTAGTCGTTTAGTATTAAGAAGTTCGTAAACTTATCATAAAGATTAACCTTAGTCTTTTGAAATTCAAATAAGTTCTGGTTACATCTTTTAAGTATTTAGAATACCTACATTGCGCGGGATTTGACGGCGGTTCAGTTGACCCGGTTGACCGTTGTTAGTCGGTTTCGAGCAGCGGTGACTGAGTGACGCATTTTTGCTTGTTCCGCCTACGCGGCGGCCGAGTTAGTTGTTCGTATAATTAAAACTAGGTAAGTAAATATTATTCCTGCATTTTACAAAACTATTTCTGTATGGTTATTGATCTATTATTCGCATATTATTATCTGGCTTTGTTTGCGTTGTCGTAATTGTCGTTACCTATCTATCTAAGAATAAGTAGGTATTCATTGGTATTATTGCCCATTTATATTGTTAGGAAAGGTAATTAATTAAAGAGATTATTCTTGCAAGACAAGATAGGTAACGAGAATGTGTGTACAAATTACGGAAGTTTAATAATATTGATAACATACTAGTAACCTACACAAATAATACATCTAGATATTATGTATAGGTACAATGTTTTCTGTTATTTCTATTTCATCATTCTTGAAATAGTGCGTATTCTACCTATACTAGTTATCGTCAGATATTTGTATTAGGTATTCATAATTATTGTATTATTATTATTAGGCACTTACAATCTAAATTTTCAGAATCATAGAAAACGGAGCATGGACAGTCGACGATCCTCATTTTTTAGAAAATTTACAAACATGCGTACTGTAAACGCAAATTCAAAAGAATCATCGCCTAAGCCAAATGTTGTTCGTAGACTATTTGCCAAAGACGAAAGCGATATTGGGTCAGACTCCGAACAGGATAGTTTCGTCACAAATTTACGGCATCCACGCAATGAAGAATATAAAATTTTGGAGATACTCCCAACAAAAGACGGTGAAGTTTCAGTTACTTATTTTAACTTTAAATTTTAACTAGCACTAAGCTATCAATACTATTCTTTTAGCTAAGATAACTCTGCCTGTCTGACGATGTGGGTGAATGTCATGTCGTGTGTATAAATGTGTGAATAAACAACATTTAATAATTATACTTATTTACAAGAAATATAATTATAATATTTTTTTCTACAATATTAAAAAATATAAATATGGAAAAGTAAAAACAAAAACAAAAATGGGGCATTAAATCACTTATTAATAATACTTGTCGTTTAAACAGGTATGATGAAAGAAGCTGGTTTTTCACAACAAGGATTGGATTTATCGCAATTTATACATCCGAATTCATCAGAAATAGAAGACTGTACTTTTCAAGAAGGGGTATCCTTAGTCCAAAAAAACTATCCCACTCAAATAACGAACTCACAAACAAGGGATTTAGAACGGGCAGAAATATTCAATCATAAAGATTATCCTCTTGAAACAGGAGAACACGCTCAGAAAGGAAGATCCTTCACCCAAGACATACATTCTACACAGCCATTATTCTCACAAACAGGCGATTTAGCACAGGCAGAAATATGCATCGATCCGAATAATCCACTAGAAGACCACACTCATAAAGAAACATTTTTTGCTCAAGACATACATTCAACACAGGCATCAATCTCACAAACTGGCGATTTGATACAGGCAGAAACATACTTACATCAAGATAATCTAATACCGATACAAGTACATGCTCAGGAAGAAATATCCTTCGTCCATAACATACATTTTACACAGGCATCAATCTCACAAACATGCGATTTGATACAGGCAGAAACATACATACATCAAGATAATCTACTACCAATAGAAGATCATGCTCAGGAAGGAACATCCTTCGTCAATAACATACATTCTAAACAGGCACCAATCCCATTCAAAAGTAATTTCATACAGTCAAACACGTTCATAGAGCCGACCATAAATCATTCATTAACAGTAATTTCGCGATTCGACGACAATTTGGAAGAAGAAGAAGCTGGTAAAAGAAAAGTATATGAAGATAATCAACAAGCAAGCACATCTTTTGGATCTCCATCTTCTGAACTATGTTTGAAGCAACCATATAAAAAACGAAAATTATACGAGCATCTTAAGGAAATGGACATTTGTATACAGCAAATTAGGGATGAAACTGCTTCTACTGAAAACTTAAACAACGCAACTATAGTTATTAATATTGAACCAGAAGAAAACAAAAATGAGTATGAAGAAGAGATTGAAAATATTAATACAACAATAAACAAAGAAAATGTAAAGAATAATCGAATTTATAAGCATATTGATTTCTTGTCAGACAGTGACGAATTTGTTTATAGTTCGAGCACTGGACAGGATTCAACAGAATCAAATGATACAGACCGTGTTAATGAAAAAAAGAAGCGTTTGAAGAAGAAACGTAAAACAAAGAAGTTGAATAATTTTGACGATACAAAAGAAAATTCAGAGCCGAAAAAAAAAGAGCGAAAGATTAATAAAAACAAAGTTAGAAAACAATTAAGAAATAGTGGAAAGCAGTATGTATCTATATCTATAACTGGCAAAGTTGTTGCAGAGAAGAGTATGAAGGATAACTTATGTAAACCTGAAAATTGCCATAATGAATGCTATAAGATTGGTTCCGAAAAAAGACAAGCAATTTTTAAACATTATTGGAGTCTAAGCACTGAAAGACGAAGAGATTGGTTAGTGGGAAATGCCAAGAGGACGACGATTAAGAGGAAGCGTATCAAAGAAGACCAAAGTCGTAGACAATACACTTTTGATTATTTTATTAATGAAGGCGAAGGAAAAAGAAAAGTTTGTTTGAAGTTTTTATTGAACACATTAGATATAAAACAAAAATATTTATATAACATTATTACAGAAGCTGCATACGGCTCATCTAAAGACGATTTACGGGGAAAGCATATTCCAGCAAATAAAACACCAGAGATCATTGTAGAGGAAACAAGGAATTACATTAAAAGTTTACCATATTTACCGTCTCATTATTGCCGCAAAAACTCAAAACGATTTTATCTGCCTCAAGAATTTCGAAATATGAGTAATTTGTATAAAATTTACAAAGAATCTATGATACGCGAAGATAAAAGATTAATAGGAGAAAGAGTTTTTCAGAAGATATTTCAAGAATATAATATTGGTTTTCATATACCTCATAAAGACAAATGTGCTAAGTGTGTGCGTTTCGAAAAAGAAAAAGGAGAAAAAGAAGAAGAGAAATTGGCTCATCTGAAAGACAAAGAGGAGACTTATGAAAGATTTCAAGCGCATCAGAAAATTCAAAATGGAAACATACTTTGCGTATCTTTTGATTTACAGAAAGTTCTGAATACGCCGTATGGCCAAAGTATGTTACTGTATTACAGTCGCAAATTGGCTGTATATAATCTAACTTTTTACGAATCTGGAACTAGAGAAGGCTACTGTTACACTTGGACGGAAACAGAAGGAAAACGCGGAGCTAACGAAGTGTGCACTGTCTTAGAAAAATACATCAAGATGGTGGACGGTCGTGGCTCTATCAAACATCTTCTGTTTTACAGTGATGCCTGCCCCGGACAAAATAAAAACAAAATCGTCCTTGCTTGTATCCATATTTGTCTACAAAAATGAAAGAATATAACTAGCATCCAAATGAATTATCTCTTGCCCGGACACACTTATATGCCAGTGGACTCAATGCATTCTGTTATAGAAAAAAGTGTTACAAACACAATTGTTTGGGCACCATCTCAATGGCCGACAGTGTTTAATTTAGCCCGAAAGAATCCTAAGCCCTATCATGTGAATGTCTTAACATTTAAGGATTTTTGCGGCTGGGATATTGTCGCAGATAAATACTTTAAGGGAAATCTGACGGGAAAAATATCGAAAGTAGGTAACTCAATCGTTGTCTTTTCATAATTACACTTAGGAGACTATTTTGATATAAATATTCTAACTTTAAAAATATTACAGGTGCGTACAGCGACATTTAAAAAAGCTGAACCACAGAAGATGACAGTTAAATATACAATGGCGACGGATGAAGCAAAGGAAAACATTGAAATAATTAATAAAAACAAAAATCTACAACCGAAAAATATTTACAAGAGTCGCCTACCTATATCAAAAAAGAAATACGAAGATTTATGGAAACTTTGTACAACAAAAATAATTCCTGAAAACTACCATCAAGAATATGCAAATTTTCCAAATGCCATGAATATCCAGGATAGCCTTCAAGAAACGGATGTCGAAGACAACGTTTAATTACAAAAAATGGCAACAAATTAAAATTCTAATTATTATTAAGTTAAATAATATTTTTTATACCTAAAATTTTATAACTATGATTATTTCAAAATACTACATAAATACATATTCTTCATACGGGTATGAAGGATCTAATTATGCATCCTAATTGATTGATCTTTTCGTAAATGATACCAAATAAAGCTAACATTTGTGATTATTATATTTTACTTTAAATGACATTGTTTAAGTTTTTTTTTATCAAGTAATAATTATTTAATAAGAAGCTTATGACAAGACTGATTAAAATAACGTTTTTTTTTTTTCAATAAAGATTATTACGAAACTGTGTACATTTTGTTTTAAAACCATTATATTTTTTTGCGATATTATGTGATTAACCTATTATGGTTTTTTTAGCGTAGATATACCTAGAACTACCTGGATGAGACCTCGCGCGACTGCTAATAAACAGGATTGAGTTATTTTGTTGCCACTTGCCTAATTTACTTAATGTCAACTGCGCCATAAGTAAAATAGATTTAAATTTAAATCATATT